>NC_069134.1:61713300-61965800 GCF_026914265.1 Mya arenaria | reverse complement strand
AAGTACTTGTAAAGGTTATTTGTATGCATTGACCAAAATGAATGGTCACGGTGTGTAACATAAGTTTATTGACGTATTTTTATTTCAAATCTGCTGTCCATTATTATGTTTAATTAGAAATCAGCATTAATTGAGTTTTAAATGCATACTTATAATCTTTAGACATTACTTAGTCGAGTTTGGTTAAGTTTATACTAATAGTTTTTAAGAATGTCGCTCCAGTCCATTTCATGTGTTTATTAATTCGGGACACCATTTTTTATCGTTGTTTTTGATGGAAAATGGCGGAAAAGTGTTCCGAATGGTGTAAAACCAGCACAAATGTCCATTTTAAAACAATGAAAAAACATAACGTTCTAGGCTAAAGAACAAACAGTGTTATAAGAATGCTGACATAAAATTAAATTGCAGATTTCCATATTCCATATTTAAGTTATTTTTCTTAAACCGTTAGTAACGGTTTTAGACATAAGACATTAAATTTCGAACGGAATAATGAAAATCTGCGATTTGATCTTTTGTCAGCAGTCTTATATTAGTGGTTTGTAGATATTTACGCAAAAATGATGTTCAAAAATTGCCTCATTCCAAGACAAAAAATAAAATAGTTGTCAAAACTGTAAATCTGAGAGAGTGCAGCTTTAAAGCGATTATTACCGTAAACAATACAATAAACAACTCAGTTTTTTCGTTCATTTATTTAGATCATTTGTGTTCATTTTTCATCACATACAAAAGTACACGCATTCAAGAATAGGTTTTTTTTTAGAAGAAGAAAACATAGCTATTTTAATTATATAAAGCAGAGTTTAACAGTTTGTATACTTGTCAGACACACTAGATTTATTCAATATCATTATCATTTATAACTGTTTATCAGTAGATATACATACATTCCTCTATTTCCCTGATAAACATATATAAACAACTTAAGTGTTTTATTTATTGGCTGAATATTTAATATTCATATTATGGTAATGTAACTTTTTACATGTTAACATTAAAAAAACCCAACGTCATTTGACTTTGACGTCATTTCCTGTTCATGACGTCATTTTCTGCCATGATGTCATTTTTGCATACTGGCCGAAACGTTTTTAGAAAAAAAATATGTTGTAAAGTTGAAGAGGACTTTGATGTAATTATTGATATTTACATTTAATATTTATATAAAAATATACGTTTTTGACGTTCCATTAAACATGTATCCACATAATTTGTAATATATGTACAATTCAAAAACAGACATGAGACACAAATAACATTTTAACACAGTAATTACATTTCAAACAAAAGAACAATGTAACCATTGTTTGGATCATACATTTTATGGTATTTGGTACGACCTGCGCGCCATACAAACAAGTTTTCAAGAATGAAACAATAGAAATGAGTTTATTCTTAAGGTGTGTGGAGAATTGCAGTTTTGCATGCGAGAAACATGCATCTCTCGTAAATTAATGATAAAACACGATTTTCCTGCTAAATAATCTAGAAATAACAGCAATTATATTGAATAAAATGAGATTATGCAGTGGTATGGATGTTTGTATATATGTACACATTTTCACATTCATGGTTTAGAACGAATGGCAGTACATGTATTTGTACAAAATGTATAAATAAATAAATAAAATCATATATAAAATAATCTCGTTATGGCTATCTGATTCATTTTATATCAAATTCATATCAAATCGGAAATTACAGCGTTAACAACATAACATAAAATTATAACAAAGATATCAATAAAGTCGAACTCCGTTGGCTAAAACATGTTTGGCTCGAACTACTCGTTGGTTCGAACTGGATGTTGAGGACCCATTTAATTATTCTGAAGGTAATATCTCCCGCTTGGCTCGAATCTTCCGAGGCTCGAGGTATTTTCGCCGGCCGCAGGGAGTTCGAGCCAACGGTGTTCGACTGTATAGAAGTTATCAAAATCTATTTACAGACCAAAACAGTAAGATACATGTATAAATGTAAAACAATGATAAAGCTCAAGAATAAATACATACCTGACGCTCATAATTTTATTAGTATTATGGAATTTGAAAATATACAGAGCTATCGTAATTGAGAAACTATAAGTTTTATGCTGACTTAACAACAATAACAACAAAGCCAGCAAATTACAGGACGATACATCTTAATCATGAACAGCCTTTTTTTCAAAGTGTTTGCACTAAATTTAACAGATCAATATTTTTATCAGTTGAATTTCATTTGCAACAGTCGTCCATTCACTGTCGAATTATTATTATTTTTTCCCTCAAATAATAAATACACTATTTTTTTTGTTATTTTTTTTGTTATTGTTTTTTTATGCTTTAAAAAAGGAAATTTGAAATAGTCAGTTTTTACAATTTTCTAACAGCATAAGTGTGAAGCCTACTGTTTTTTGCATTTTTTCTCTATCAAAATGCTAAAACATGTTTCATTCCCTGTTAACCATTTTGAGTTTATTTATCAGTTGTTATAGCATTAATGAAAGGCTGAGCGTCGTCATATTCAAAGGCAAACACTCCTGTCGGGTTGGGCTTAGTATCATCCATGTCATCATTTTCTGTGCTTTCAATTTTCACTGCAGCGCCCTGAGAACACCACACATGGCAACGTTCATACGTCTTCCCCTGTCCGGAGTTCGCCCCATCGTTGTTGTGGTTGCTCGTAACCACATTTGAATTAAAGTCCGCCTTTAATTTTATAGTGGGAAGATATTGATCAAATTCCTCGGGTTTCAGGCCATCAATATCGCTCAAAATGGCTGTTGACATTATATGGCTATCAGAGCCTTTGCCATTGGTAGCTCCTTTCGTGGCCCTTTCATTAGTATTTCTGACTTCCATTGCAACACGTGCATGCGTATTGCCGTTATCTCGCTGGTACTCGGGGCATATGGGGACCGGTATACTTTTCAGGGAAATACTTCCAGCAGCATTTACTTGCGCCTCATACGAGCAGCATGAACTATAGTACGCACCCTCAGACATCTCGTACTGGTCATGTGCAAATGTCTCTGGGCTGCTTGAAAGATTCGACTCTGGGGTAGATGTTGTCCGTGGGCTGTACGGCACGTTAATACCGTAGCCACCGTAGCCAACAGCGGTTACAGGGACGCTCGAGCTGTATGGGTACTCTAACCCGCTGTTTCCATATTTCGGTTGCCTCATGTCCTCATAACAAAAACTGTTCGAGCGCCGAGTGTGGGCGTTCGGGACTTGATATGGTTTGGCTGGGATGTAGGCGGCACCGGAGTTTTGATTAGCAGCACTTTCGGACTTCTTCGATGTTTTCCGTCGTCGTGGTCGGTATTTATAGTCTGGATAGAGCTTCATGTGCTCCTGTCGGAGTCGCTCAGCCTCGTCGGTATAGATCTTCTTTTCATCGGCGTTTAGCTGCTTCCATTTGTCACCTGAAGTAAACAAACATATGATTAAAATACAGTGTAACTACGGGAAAAGAGAGAGAGGTGGCGAGAGAGAGAGAGAGAGAGAGAGAGAGAGAGAGAGAGAGAGAGAGAGAGAGACTGAGAGAAAGAGAGAGAGAGGGGGGGGGGGGTGCATGTGTGAGAGAGTTTAACATGGGCACCAAGACCAGAATCACCAGCCCTGCGTACAATAAGACATATGCGGCTAATGTTAGCGATCTGGTTCCCCGCTTACATTGTAAACAGGAATACAAAACAAAACAGTAAGCTAACGTTAGCTAACGCGAGCGACTGTTTGCCTTCACTATACTCAGTACAAATGACATACAAGAACTCCATGTGTACAAAAACTATTTTATATTTGTATATAATTAGGTCATACATGATCTGATGTAAAGCTTGTAATTACCATGGCGAGTTATTATGTGAGCGAAGAAATTCTGCCAACTTATCAACCGTGTTCAAATGAGAACCAACAGATTGTTTTAATATTATTCTTTGAAGTTTCACTTTGAGGTCGCGAGCAAGTACGCTCTGTGCCAAAGATTCTGACAAATTCTTTGTTCCATTTTTTTACAATTTCGAAAAAGCCTTGACTTTAATTGCACTATCAAAATTGCCACGCGCTCACAATGACACGTGCGTTCTTATCTAGAAACAGTGTTCAGAGATTATCGCCTAAATACTAGTATCTTGTTTTAATTGGTTAATCACTGGTTGGTATCGTTAAGGAGCTTCATTATCTATAGATAAATGTTTTCCTTTTCATCGACTCATCAATGTCTTATAGAAATTTCTGCAGAAACAAATTAACCAAATGGCCAACGCTGAAGCGGGCTGCATGAACAAATTATGCAATTAAACATCTTTCTTTATTTCGAAAGAGCATTGAAGCAAATATATCATTTTGCATTCTGTCTTGTACATCTTGCATTCTGAACAGTACGTCTTGCATTCTGAACAGTACATCTTGCTAAATTACATGTACAGCTTGATTTATGCTTCCTCGTTTCTTGGTGCTGTATTCAACTCAGTTTATTTTAAACTTACTGCCAAATTTGTATATTTGAATTCGTGTTAAATAGGTTAAATCAATACACAATTCCGACCAAGCCACGAAGCAGCATTCAAACCAGCTCTATTTTTACACCTCGTGGTAAAGGTGTCCGCCTCTAACCCAAGAGGTTGTAGGTTCGATTCCAAGCAGGATTAGAGTGGGTTTCAGAAAGATATAACGGTAAATATGTGCGTCTCTCACTCAGTAGGTCGTGGCTTCAATCCTCGGTAGAATGAGAGTGGTCTTATGATATATATGTGAGAGCGGCCTGAGTATAGATGTCCACCATCACCCAAGAGGTTGTGAGTTCCATCCACAGCAGGATGAGAGACATATATGGGTAACGGTGATCTTCTCTTACTCAAAAGTTTGTGAGTTCAATCCCAAGCAGGATGAGAGACATATATGGGTAACGGTGATCTCTTACTCAAAAGTTTGTGAGTTCACTCCCAAGCAGGATGAGAGACATAAATTATTATGGGTATAGGTGTTTTTCTCTTAATCAGGAGGTTGAAGGTTCGA
Organism: Mya arenaria; assembly: GCF_026914265.1. Taxonomy (NCBI): domain Eukaryota; kingdom Metazoa; phylum Mollusca; class Bivalvia; order Myida; family Myidae; genus Mya; species Mya arenaria. The sequence continues at coordinate 61,960,791 of NC_069134.1, read as the reverse complement.
TCACCACCAGGGGAATTTTCTCATGACCTCTCATAAATGACACCATAACTGGTTTCTACTCAGGAAACGGCCACACGAGTGAACCATAACAGCGTTCAGCTGTCTTCTCACACTCAAACTTATGTCAACTTATCAATTAGTATGAAATGCATTCGCTTTAAGTGTATACTATTTTCGTTAATTTCGATTGTAAAGAAAAGAAAAATCTTGTAGAATTTCGCTCGATGACATTTCCTGGATAGTGTGAGAAAGTAACCGTGTTAGGGATTGAACTTGCAGCCTTGTGGGTGAGAGGCGCATACCTATATCAATAGACTAACCCTGACAATGTTTAGCATATGAATTGTTCCAGGTTATCTTTAAAACCGTCAAGCTTAGAGACTTTCGCTGACTTCGGCAATATGTCAAGGGAATTCAAGCAGATCAGACATAAAATCACAAAAACGTTCTTGTCATTTTTTTCATTTCAATCTCAACTCACGTTTCCAAATATAAGGCTGGCATGAGTTAAAATGTTTAACTCCTTTTTTAAAAAACAACAACAACATTCTATCATCGCTACTGAGTACTATGTTTAAAGGCATTATGCTGAAATCAATCTAGAACCATAAACTTACGTAAGTAATAAATCATTAATAATAATATTTGCTCTAGTATTAGTTTTCTATGGAATTTTAATCATTTTTTTTATCAACATTGACTTTTAAAAAGATGATTTTTAATCATTTATGCTGTTGTGAATGTGATTGAAACCTGAAGTATGACAAAATTGAATCCTGAGAGTTAATTAGAGTATTTGGTGATATTAGGACCAGAGGCGCATTTTAATACACGGCGTAGGTCGTAACTTCAATACCCTTCAATCTGTGTAAACATCGCAAATGGCAAACCATTTTTTTTTCATTTCCTCAACTTGTGTTCCATTTAATACAGGCTAAAATTCGTTAATTCGTATATGTACCAAATAAGTGAAACTATGATAATACGGTTACTTCAATGTGCAACTAAAATCAGCTTAAATCTTTACGTAAAGGTCCTTTTAGTCATATTTCTTAATTCTGTATAATTTTCACAAATGTCAACACATTGATTTGTTTTATTTCCTTAATTTTGAGTTGATTTTAATTCCCACCCAAGTTCAAATCACTCAAATATGTAGCAAATTAAAGCAATTATGACAGTAAGATCATTTCAATTGCCGACTAAAATCGACTAAGAATTGTATTAAAACGTGATAGAAGCCACATTCGATAATTTCTACTTACTTAATGCTGTTCTAAACAAAATATTTCCTAAGCCAAAATATCGTATAGTCTTCATTTAAACGTAAATTATTTTGAAAAATACTACCGTCATTTTTGTCCAAAAATAAATATCAACCATTATACAAACAATATTCCCCTGTATGTGCATATTTGAAAACCAATAATACATAACGTTAACATTTTTTTCCAAAAATAAAGTTTTGACAATAGAGCTGCAACATTTTTTTCATAATTATAAATTTGTAAATTTTGAGTAGAGACGAACTATTTTCTGTGTTTACAAAATTATTTGAATAGCAAACTCAAAAACAAATCTCGAGTGTGGCTCTTTACTGGATAGATGCCTTGTCGAATTTCCATTCTGCTTACATATTTATAAAGTGAAATACAATCATAAATAGTACCACACAAATCATTTAAATGTCCTAAATCAAGTCATCCAATGTACACATTAGCTTGATATTTCATCGACCCCATTGGTAATATTTCTTCATTTAAAATCTTTGGTTTAACCAGTATTTGATAATACATGTGTAAGTAAAACATACACACATAATAGCAAGTAGATAATCACAAAGTAATCATGGTAATCAGTCTTTATAAGTAAAAGATATCAAGAATTAGTTCTACTTGCAATTAAAGCACACAATTACAGAATTGAGAAGTAAACATAAATGTGTTTTTTTGAAATCCTTGTGACCCCGTTTAATGTTGGTGTTATTTGAAAGGGTATAGGTGATTGAAAAAGTAAAAACCTAAAATAAATGACCGAAATATATAAAAATAGATATGATTATTAAGATATTATACTGTGTGTTTTCCTTTCTTTATTTTTAATTAAACCAGTGCGTAAAAATAACGTATCTTACATTTGTTCAAGGCCAAAATTATTATTATTTTAGGTATATTTTTTATTATATTTCTTTCAAACCCGTTCAAATCATCGATATTACTGTGAGATCAATAGATCATCAAAAAGTGCAAATTCGTACAAAGTATTTCTTACAGATGCACACTATAGGTTCTGAAGCAAAAAAAAATGCTTTTAATTTGAATATACTATTAAGTTTGACTCAAATAAGCTAAATGAGCAAAACAAAAACGCATATGTTAGTAAAGATAAAGAAATATTATGGATATTTGGCGCCTAACCCCGAAATGTGTGGCCACGTAGCTATTTATAGAAAACCCCTATTTATAAAGGCTAATATTTTCAATATGTACATAAATCCTACGTGCTTTTTATCATTAAAGTCAAAAGAGTTAAACATAATAATGCATGAAAAAACACATTTTTTTAAATAATTTGCATGAAACTTTATTGCACCCCTCAATGTTTAAATGAGTAACACTCCTGTCAGGACAGTTTAAGTCAAGGTTTCATAAATCTTATTATAAAACGTTGCTCTATTTGTTTGGCAATGTTCACAAATCAAATAAATTAAAACTTAATAACACTCGTTCAGTATTTGCATTCGCACTTTTAGATTTATGTGTGTGCAAACTAGATGAGGACAACGAAACAGACAGTTCAGATACAGACAATCTCACTATTGTGAATGTGAACGTGCAGCAGAAGAGCTCTTAAAGTATTAAAGCTGCACTCTCACAGATTGACAGATTTGACTGTTTTATATTTTTTTCTCGGTTTTTTTTTTATATATTTTTTTTTATTCTTTTTGTCTCAAAGTAAGCTAATTTTGGCATGAATGCCTTCAATTCAGTATTAAATAATAACTAACTAAAGATCAGATCTCAGTTATTTGCAAATCTGCCGAAATAATCATTTTTCTTAAAGCCTTTGTAACGCTTTTAGCCATAAAACATAAATTTTCGAAGGTAACTATGAAAAACTGAGATCTGATCTTTTGTCAGCAGTCTTTTATCACTGGATTCCAGACATTTACGCAAATATTTGGCTCATTCCAAGACAGAAATAAAAATGTTGTCAAAATGGTCAATCTGTGAGAGTGCAGCTTCAGACTGCGTGGATGCCAAGTCACACTTATTCGCATGCACATGTAAATGACAAAAAGTCCCGAGACTCGTTTCAATAAAATATCTTTGTCGTAAACCTAAGACCAATTTAAACTAATTGCTTGATTTTCATCCAAATATTGTTTTAAATGGGGGCGGGGGCTGACATTTTATTTTTATTTGATGACTGCTTCATCGTTCAATATGTCTTCATGCTCTTTCTTTTTGCATTTATGAACAATAAATATGTGTTTCTAGACGAACCACGAACATGACCATAACAATTCTCATTTTTCCCTGTGAATGTTATACATCGACGCATTAGGTATGAAAAAACGGACATTCCCGGACACTACCGAACCGATACACAAATAAACACCCTAGTTCAACATTTTTATTTGAGTCAATAACATTGAAGGGGCGGCGGAAAAAAAGGGGGCGGGCGGGGATGAAAATCGAGCAATTAATTTATTGTCGCCTTACGCTGCTTAAGAGTGGTCAGGTACAACCGTAAACTTACATGCAGAATATATGCGATAAATGTCCTTACGATTTGTTTTTATTTAAACGCAGTTTACGCCCAGAACGGAGTAACTACTGGAAACATATTATCTTAAACCTTACTTTTTGTATTAAAACAGGGCGGAGACATCAGCTTCAATCTCAACCCCTTTTACCAAATAACATCCACTGCGATTCGTATCATCTTTTTTAAAAGCTCATTCTCTCATAGCATATGTTGATGAAAAACTTCGGTCAATATTCTAAAGAAAAAAATACTTAAGCACGTTTTTGCTCCAGATCTTTTTCTTTGGAATATTGACAAAAGGTTTTTATCAACACATTTTATGAGAAAATACGCCACGAAATAGGGTAAAAACATACAAGATTTTGAATCTTGCCATGCTTTTATGTAGTAGAAGGATCTGAGATTGAGATTTGATGATACTTATGATTTTCGGACCTGAGCTGTTTGAATGAACAAGTGACTGTACCCTCTCTATGAGTTATTGAAATTGTACATGCAACTACAAAAGTTATTGAAAGTATTCTCACTACTACACATGTTATTGAAATATTATTGAAATTATACACACCACTACAAAAGTTATTGCAATTATACACTCTTATACACAAGTTATTTATTTTTTTATTGAAATTATACACACCACTACAAAAGTTATTGAAATTATACACACCACTCCACGAGTTATTGAAATAATACACACCACTCCACGAGTTATTGAAATTATACACACCACTCCACGAGTCATTGAAATTATACACACCACTCCACGAGTTATTGAAATAATACACGGCACTCCACGAGCTATTGAAATAATACCCACCACTAGACGAATTATTGGAATTATACACGGCACTACACGAGCTATTGAAATAATACCCACCACTAGACGAATTATTGAAATTATACACGGCACTACACGAGCTATTGAAATTATACACGGCACTACACGAGCTATTGAAATTATACACAGCACTACGCGAGCTATTGAAATTATACACAGCACTACGCGAGCTATTGAAATTATACACGGCACTACAAGAGCTATTGAAATTATACACGGCACTACACGAGCTATTGAAATTATACACAGCACTACGCGAGCTATTGAAATTATACACGGCACTACACGAGTTATTGAAATTATACACGGCACTACACGAGCTATTGAAAATATACACGGCACTACACGAGCTATTGAAATTATACACGGCACTCCACAAGTTATTGAAATTATACAAACCAATAGACTAGTTATTAGAATTATGCGCACTACTATTGTTACAGTAACAGGATTTATTGAAATTTTATACGCTACGACACTATTTATTAAAATTATACACACCAATAGACGAATTATTAAAATAATGCACGCCGAAACCCGAGTTATTAAAATTATACACACCAAAAGAAGAGTTATTGAAATTATACACGGCACTACACAAGTTTTTCGAAATATACACACCAGTAGACGAACAAACGGAGTCGGTGATTTTACTGATTTGAATGTACAATATGTTTAAGCTTTTCGTGCAATAAGTAACGTGGGTATATTGAAACATCGTTGCCATTTATCCGCACAGCAAGTACTTGTAAGTGTGTTCTGATATGAGAATTAATTTACATGCGCCTACTGATTAACTTATTCTGATATGTGAATTAATGCACATGCGCCTACCGATTAACGTGTTCTGGAAGAAGTGTTCATGCACATTCGAAAATAAAGAACACACCCAATATGGTACAAAGCTGAAATACACCACTCGCGACTGTTTGAAGATGCACTCTTACTCCCAAATAAGATTTACCACAATTAATACAATTGTTTAGATATACCAGAACGGATGAATCAATGTCGAAATTAATGTTTCTTTTGAAGGATTCGGAGTTAAATTTGAAAGAAATGTGCAGAAAACACGGTATTTCTACCTTATGAGACGATAGTAGATCACTGTAAATCTTTTAGCATTCACCAATCATTAAATATTTTTGCGTTTTCAGCTATAAAATACACGCTTACAATCTTGTTATCAGTAATTAATATTTGCCATAAATACATTATTTAGTAAGTAGTTAAAGATTTATTACTCAAACTTTATGTTTGTTATTCATGTATATGTATTCATTTGAATAAGAGTGTGACTTAAACAAATCGATGCCATTTTTCAGTCACCCTATATTGCACGTGCAACCGAACCATTCTTCGCCTCATTGACATTGACATAAAAATCCCTTTAATTCAGTTTACAATTTAGACCCGGGGACACTTACCAGCTAAGGAAGGGTACATGGCTAAGCACTGGCTAAGTGAACATTTTATGTCCTCGTTATTCATACATGTGTATTTGTCTTAAGTACAATATTCGTTCACATGGGTCTATCACCTTCTGGTTAATACATTGTTCTGTTCTGTTCTTTTATGTGTATACTTTCATGGTACAAATCACAGAAATATAACGTATAGAAACTGAAAAATATTGTTTAGATCTTTATTGAAGTTAACAACGTAGTTGAGGAGAACGTTGTAAATTTTAGTTGTGAACTAGTTGACGATTTGTTAACATGTAAATTCAGAAGTAGAGATGACACTGTTGTCACATATTTTGTTAGAAATACTGCAGATTACAAGTGTGTTCATTAAACATTCAGAGCAGTAAAGATATCAAAGTTAACAAGATTGACGTTAACAACTTTAACAATGTTTTGAACAATTGACCCCTTGCGTAACACAGTCTCAAAACTGGCCATTTAAGTACATGCAATAACATGTTGTCTATGTAAATACAAATTGAAATCAATTGCGTCATATAATATTAATCTTCAATACACACTAGCGAAAAAATGTTTATACATAATTATACTTGGTTAAAATATAACCCCAGAAATGGCCATGTTTAGTGATAACTTTGTTATGAAAATTGTCTGAAGCTTCGAGGAAGAACCTCTTTATAACACAGTTACAATTATAGTCTAAATTATATATGTCAAGAACATGTTATCAACGAAAGGTTTTAAGTTAATTTAGACAATTTTCGAATTATGTGCAGTTTATTTTGCCGCTAGTATATATATGAAAGCAATATTTCAATGGAATATACACAAAGACGTTAAGCATTCATGAACCCACTTCATGTGTATTGGCCCAGTTAAAAAAAAACCAACATCAAGACGAAATATATCATTGAAATACAAGACATAAAACTTACATAAAACTTACCGAGCATTTTGCTGAGATCCGCATTATGGACATCGGGATTCTGCTCCGCCATCGATTTCCGCTCCTTTTTGGCCCAAACCATGAAAGCGTTCATCGGACGTCGAATACGTTGCTCTTTTTTCGGAATCCCTCGCATCCCGGCTCCGGTAGCGTCACATAACGTCGGTGTAAACGTCATGTTTTGATTCCAATGAGAATATTGACACGCGTTGTTGGTAGTTAGGTAAGATGTGTTCGTCTGCGGATACGATGCAGAGTAACTGCTGAAAAGTGTACTTGTGTTCATTTTTTTATCCGTTTCGTTATCCTTACGCCTCGTTTGCAGTAAATACGCGAGCGAATTTTCGTAAATTAACCACCTGCTATGCGGTATTGTGCAGATAAAAGTCGTTGAATCACTTTTGTTTTTCAAGCTATTGAGACAAATACGAGGTTCTGTTACAAGTCCTAGTTCTCAAAATGTAAACATATTTTTACATTTGTATTTATATTCATATACACAATCTGATCACAACACATGATCAATGTTTAAAAGCTGCAACGTAATATACCATATTAAAGTTTATTTATCTTGTCCACCTTGTCGATTAGGTAAGCCTAACATAAAAATTTTCAATCGGTGAAACTCTGTTATCTTTTGCTTGATAATATTATATATGAATAAGCGATATATAACTAATCATAAATTATAAATGTTCTCAGTTAATATATATGTTTACAAACTGATCCTTCGAATAACGAGCTTTTTTGGTATTTCCGAATTTCTTAGTGAAATGAAATTTTCAAGTATTCAACGAATTACAGAACTAAAAAATCGATGATTCCTTTATGAATCGCGGATATTATATCTTATCAGCAATTTTTATTCACAAGTATCTACGAAACAACGCTAAGTAAGCATCTTAAGCCATCTAAGTGGGCAGGGGTGGAGCTATGAAGAGATATGGGAGGGATCTAACCTTTGCACGATGAAAATGGAAAGCGACCGATGCATGGTTATCCATCTCCATAAAGGGGCATGGCAGATTAGTTGAGTGTTGTAATTGTGGTTAAAACAAGAATGCATGTAATCGTTGATGAACGAACACAAACTTGATAGAGTTTTGATATATTTGTATAAGAACGAACATTATCTGCATCATCATCATCATCATCATCATCATCATCATCATCATCATCATCACCACCACCACCACCATCATCATCATCATCATCATCAACAACAACAGCAGCAGCAGCAGCAGCAGCAGCAGCAGCAGCAGCAGCAGCAGCAGCATCTTAATCAGCATCATCGATATCATTAGCAGCAGCAGCAACAACATCAGCAGCAGCAGCATCCTTATCATCATCATCACCATTATCATCATTATCATCACCGTGTGGCAAATTTAAACAGCGTCACCCGTGTTTCTTTTTTTCCTATTTCACGCTCGTGTTAAAGCAATAAAGCGGAATAATTTATTAACAATTGAATTGAATAAATAAGGCCTGGTTGGAATGCACTTATTTTGTAATGTTAAAAAACAGTTAGTTCAAACATATATTGTGTGGAATAGAGAGAGATCGTCAGATTTAAAAAATCAAGACCAATAACTTTGACAAATTTGACAAATCAAGGGAAAATACTCCAGAGTAAATGTTACAATCTTGCTGTTGATCGATCTTGGTCGAGATATTACGCATATATATATATATATTGAAATCAAGTTTGGTAAAGATTAGATAAGAAATACTCAAGTTAAAGTGGGGAAAAAGTCATCTTGGCCACAATATAGCGATTCAAGGGCAACAACTCCGAAATGATCTGTTTATCTAATTGTCGAGATATTATGCCCATAAACACTGTAACCTAGTTCGGTAAAATATGGATAAGAAATGTTCAAGAGGGTACGAATTTAAATTGATTCGAGGCCATACCCAGTGTGTGTATAGCACGTAATAAATTAAGTCATACATGTGTGTATGCTTCGTTGGAAGGCAACATTTTGCTTAAAATGAAAACTCAAAACTAAGTTAACTTTTTCTTAATCACTCGAAATGAAATAAGGGCAGCCTATGCCGCTGAAAGAGCCCCGCCTTCTTTTCATTACCGGAGTTTGATTAGGTGATAAGTTTACTCAGACACTTCGACAAACCTATTTCCAATTTTATGTTCTGACAGTGCTCCACCAGGCGGCGGTATTGTGAAAAGGTTTTTCGGAGTGTTTTCAGAAACTAATCTCTAAATCAAATTCTGGTAAAAGACCGAAGGCGTGTCTCTGTAAGCGGCGTAGAATGCGCTATGTATCATTTAAAATGACGAAGAAATAGTTAAGTTGTCTTTGTTTAAAATCAAAGTCTTCATTCGGAGCAAAGTATTGCCTTCCGACGTGGCATTTATGACGCAATTTATCACGTGGTATACACACGCCGCATACTAATGGCGTATATATTGCAACATGGCTGTTCGAACTCATCAAAACACCTTGTTACTGAGTTTGGTATTTATTGCATATAAATGTTCTAGTGTGAGAGCGGACAAAGTGAATTGGACAAATGATTACAATTAAAGAGCCACGAGCAAATTCAAGAATTGATATCCTTCGCCGATTATTAAATTCAATTTCGAAAAACTAAACATTTCAAGACTCCAATTTAAAACTCCGCAAAGAGACCTTTACTTCAGAAATGTAGTTATGATATTGAATTGTGAAAAAAACTAAAGCATGGTACATTTTGTACATGTATGTACTTTTGTGAGCTCACAATTTAGTATTGATTGATATTTTCTTCTGAAAGTTTTATTCGCAAAACAAAAAAATAATATTATAGCTACATTGTTCTTTTGAGCTAAATATTTTTTCAGAACAATACATGGAAACAGTTTATACGGAAACACACTTGATGGTGTGCTACAGTAACTAAACAGGATAACACAACTCGTCTTAAACAAGTAAATCGAACACGGAGTTTCTCTCCCTTAGATCGTCACGGTTTGTGGAAAACAAAACTAAAAGAGCCTAGTGCAGAACTAGACATTTATTAATATTATCGATAAACATTCCAAAATTCATCGAACTTATTTCGAGCCAAAATGAAACTATTATTTTGAAAACTATGTTGTTTAGTAAATAAGGGCTTTGAAGTGCGTTAGTATAGATACTAGACACTTTTCTCCACTAACTTTACTTTTCTTCACTATAAGCAAATGTGTAATGACCTTATTTTGTTTATACATTTTAATAGGTTTCAAAAGTTGTTATACCGTAAATATTTATATAATGTACAAGTTTGAATAAAACTGTGACTTTAGTTCAATACTTACAGATTTATTTTGTGTTTATTAAATAATGATCTCTTCACCAGATTGGCTCCTGTTTTATGTTTGTCTTATTATTTCATACGCTTCTTTAATTCAGTTTAATTGCACCGCGCTTAAATTTAAACTCGCTGGTACTTTCTTGCACAGATATATCATCCCGAGCTTCAATCAGGTACAATGGAAGCTAACCACAGTTTAAGGATGATAACAGAAGAATACATTGTTATGTCCCCTTGTACGTTGGTTTTCATTGAACACCTTTTGGTCAAAGCTAGTTTTGGAACAAATGAAAGGAATTCTTTGAAACTTTGGGAACCCATAAGTCCAATAGTTATTATTAGTACAAAATTTCCCAAGTTTCATTGAATTCTGTTCGGAAAGTTCCAAAAACCTTTTAAATGAAACCCAAAGTACAAGGGGACATAACAATGTGTTCTTCAGTTTAAACAGTGTTGCAATGTTATTTCCCCTTGTTCATCGGTTGTTATTTTATTTAAATAACAGTATGTGCAATCGTTTCGAAATAACAAGGTATATCCTTATCATAATTTGCATTTACATTACATAGATTTAATTTAAATTACAAAACAAGAGCTGTCACAGTATGTGACGAATGCCCCCGAATGTGACATTGACCTATGAACCAGGTCAGTACATGAAAAGTTGATCTTGCCTTTACATGTCAAATACATATGGCAAGTTATTTTAAATTGCCTCAGAACATAAAAAATACGACCCATATTTGACAACCTACACTCTTATGACCTTATATTCAGCATTCCATTGTGAATAGACACTAAGTGTATCTTTCACCTAAGAGGAAGGGACATGGGTCTTGCGCGCGACACGTCGTCTTGGTATGTCGAACACATGTGGCAAGTTATTTTAAAATCTGTCAACACTAGAAAAAGATACAGCCTGGAAAAAACAACCTATACTCTATATCCTTATATGCAGCATTCCATTGTGAATAAACACCTTGACCTTGACCTTAGAGGTAAGGACACGGGTCTTGCACGCGACACGTCGTCTTTGTATGTCAAACACATGTTGCAAGTCATTTTAAAATCTGTCCATACAAGAGAAAGTTACAGCCCGGACACGAAAACATAAACTCTATGTCATTATAGGCAGCATTCCATTGTGAATAAACACTAAGTGTGACCTTGACCTTAGAGATAGGGAAACGGGTCTTGCACGCGACACGTCGTCTTGGAATGTCGAACACATGTGGCAAGTCATTTTAAAATCTGTCCATACAAGAGAAAGTAACAGCCCGGACATGACAACCTATTCTCTATGTCCTTATATGCAGCACTCCATTGTGAATAAACACCTAAGTGTAACCTTGACCTAAGAGGTAGGAACATGGGTCTTGCACGCGACACGTCGTCTTGGTATGTGGGACACATGTGGCAAGTTATTTTAAAATCTGTCCATACAAGGGAAAGTTACAGCCCGAACACGAGTTATTGAGCCGCACACACGGACGGACGGACGGACAGACAAACGGACGGTGCGATTTTAATATGCCCACCTTCGGGAGCATAACAACAACAACAACAACAACAACAACAACACAATAGTCAACTACAAAACGATCTTCTGAAAATAATTGCCTTATAAGTGAATTCTTTGATAGATTGGCTAAATATAAAGTATATTATATGCTACCGTTCAATGAAAAGAAAGCATATCCTTTCATGTCTTTCGGTGAAATATATGTATATATATTTTTAGTGATATAACAACAGTGAAACGTATTTAACTGCAAACTAAGAGTTTAATATATTAACTTTAAAAAACAGTTTTGAACTCAATTGTAGTATTTTCCCTTTGATCATAACTGAGTTTACTTCACGTTATATAATTATAATTTATATATTATGTCAAAATTAATAGTATTGAAGCTGAATGCTCGAACCTTGACATCGTGCAAAATCTTAACAAACGAAAGCGATTGCTAGAAAATAAATTCGATGTTATTTCATCATTCTATTATCTTTTCAAACTGTCTTACTTTGTGATCAAACTTCGCGAAATATTCACACAACAATCACCAAATTAATAAAATAAAGTACCCCGTCATAAAAAAATCAGAAACACGTCACATATCAACACATCAAGTGGTTCCATTCTTCAGCTAAACTATTCTATTGTAAATCCTTGGTGGTGGTGTTAGTAGTTTATACTCCGGGTCCCGGCGTGAGCACATTGAAAGGTCCCAGAGTGACAGTTCAACCACCGCACACCTATCCTGGGCAGAGTATCAGGTGGTTAACTAGTACTCGGTGCCTTCACCTCTGCAAGGAACTTACAACTTCTGTACATGCAGGGGCAGTGGTCGAGTGCGAATGGTCGTAGAAAGGATTTCATAACCAACCACAACAGAAGTGATCTGGTCCGCCCGGGAATCGAACCCGGGTTGTCCGATTCACAGTCCAACGCTATACCGATTGATCTAACCGGGCTACTGTAAATCCTTATTTGTTTTGACCTTTCAAGTACTTCTTTCAGTAAATGGCGACAAGTGTAATTTGGTCATATGTATCAATGCATTTTTCAATTATTTGTTTTGTACATTAACCTTCTCAATTGGAAAAATAAATATGCATACGTCAGTTTATCATCGGATACTTTTATTGATTAATGTTTTTGAAATGTTTGAATTAAAACACATTAAATGGTAATCATAACAAATAATTCCGAAAAACTATTTCTCCACAAACCGGCGTAGGAATGACAGTTGACGTCAGGCACGTGAGGGGCACCACATGGGTAGCCATATAGCAATATATATTGCAAATGATGGGTTATTATGAAAATAAATTTAAGCACCAATAAATCTCGGAAGATAGCCATAAAACAAATAGAAAAAATGTTGATTTTAGCGAAGCGTCGTATTTTATTTCGGTCTTGTTTCTATGACACCCGTGAAATGAGAAAACTGTAACACATATGCACGTATACATAAGTTTTAATAGTATTAAGCAGAACATTATGATATTTTAAGACAAGTCATTAATATTCAGTGTACCACAAAACATTTTGACAAAGGGTTATAAGTAGAATTGACAAGTTTGGTACCAATATAGTTATTTAATATATCTTCTCTTTACGCACAACATCTAATGATACTTTACCTAGTTCGCCGTAAACGGCAACATTACACGTTTCATATCTGAAATTAAGTTACTGTTTAAAAAAAAAAAGCACACAAAGTCTCTATATACGGAGTTGTATAAACACACTATATTTTGCATCCATATGTAAATAGAGGTAAGACACGTGAATGAAATGAATTAAGTTTTTCTTTTTACAATAAGCGAGATTTTCTTAAACAAACCATTATGTAAAAACATGGCACGCAGTGCTTTTTCACAATTATTTACAATATCAAGACTACCATTGTTATTAAATACTGTCACTTTCCTTTCTTGTACCTTACATACTATTGCAACAGTTTTTTCGTATTTACAGTTACATTCCACTCAACAATACTCGTATAATTTATCTAAAAGTAGTTGGAGTTCTTTTACTTATTAAGATAACAAGACAATACCTTGTGCAAAAAGGAGCATACATATTTGAAATTCTTCATAATTTACAGAATCATCTCCTTGACTACTTAATTATGACTCGATATAATTTATAAACATTATAAATAATAAGGGATACAATGTTCCGCCTTGTTTCACTTCCATGAAACTTTCAAATGTATCAGTAAGATTAGCATTCCTTATAACACAGAATTTAACTGATTCACTCAAGCATTTTTACAACTTGATCAGGGATTTTTTTCTTAAAATAATAGCTTGAACCGTACACCATTTTTATACCCCATATCAAAGGCTTTTTTTAAGGTCAACTAATGCACAGTACAGATTACGCTTGTCATATTCTATACCTTATCAGTTAAACTTTGTACTACAAACATACAGATAATAATATACAGAGATGATAATTCCTTGAGTTATAATGTAGGATAAACGCCTTAACTATATTTTTATTAACATTTACATAATAATACAGCTTACCAATCTTAACTATCTATAAAATATTCAGCTATGAACATAACTTCTCTGGACTCTTTTGCCGTTTCAATCTATTTATAGCTTTAATAATTTCATCTTCACTAAAATCACAATCAAATATATTTACAACAGTATCAGAAACGACATTGCTATTTACTTGTCTTCTACATAAGCATCGTTACAATATGTCCTCGCTAGAAAATAACTGCGTGAAGTGTTCATAATCAGCAAGCTAATATCAAGCTAATAATCAAATAATACCAACATTGCATGTGGCTACCAGGCACTTAATACATTTAACATTTATTTAAGTTGATGGAACTATCAGATACATATGGGTTGGATACCTTAAAAAGAACAAAACTTGTTTTATTGACCACGGAGTACCAATATTTTTATCAGGAAATCTCAAATGCTTTTCTACAAATCTTTAAATGTCATGAGCATTTTAGGATAAATTGTCATTGTTTGAAATGTTTTGTTTTGTGAAAAGTCTGGAATTAAAGTAAGTACATATCAGATATTCAAGGTGTTTTATTCATGACATGGCTGTTGCTTTTCTGGTTTCTGTTGCTTTTGTAAGAAGACAACTTTCTTGTTCGTCTGTTTTATAAAGTTGAATTCATAATTAAAACAAGACCGTCTTTAGGTAATTTTGGTTATAAAAGGGCGATATCTCGAGTGACTCGCGCGATATGGCTGGTTTTCGAACTTTCCCGAGATATTATGCCAATTCACATTCTAACCAAATTAAGTGATGATTGGGCATACGGTTCTAAAGTTATTGATCGGGCAACATACTGGACTTCGGCCGCCAGCAAGCCAGTACGCTGCAGGAAACTAAACTATAATCAAACAAACGTTGAATTTATTCCCATAAAACTTAGGAAGTTTTAAATCATTGATTACAAGAGTATGTAACAAGAACCGTAATCTTGTGTATGAACTTATGCCCTCAATGTACTGAGATTTTGCAATCGCTTGTGTCACTTGGTTGACAATGGGCAGCTAAAGATTTTAAAGCGCGGCACACCAGAGTTGTGTTATGTTAAACCGTATTAGATCTATATTTCAATGACTTCACCCATTTACCGCAGATATATTTCATTAGTGCAAAGTGCATTCTATATTGCGATGTCTTAATACAACCAATTAGCTATTCTTCATATTTCTACAATATGACACCAAATATTGCATGATAAATTGACAACGCGCTTTTACTAAGGTGGAGTTTTGTGAATGGGCTCGGGTTTCAACCCAAACGTTAACCGCACAATACACGACTCAGAAACCCACTGTGTGACAATGTCGAAGGTGAAAATATCTACGCCCTTTTTGATATTAATGACACTATATTCAACAAATGAAGCACATTTTAGAACTTGGAAGTGCCCAATCAATTCATCATAAATGGCATCCATACCCTTATTCAGAACTGCAGTCTAAAAAGATCGACGTAAGCAATGTAGCATCAAATTCTATAGGCTTGCAAGGCGTCTGAAATATCGTATTTAGATTGAATATATCGCGGATTCATATGCACGAAAGTGTTCAGTTTGCTAGGAGAATTAAGTAACAGGGATAAAAGGAATTCTAGACGTTTTTGGCACAAAACAATTAACAAGTGTCTTCCAAATTACGACGAGGTCTGGTAGTTTTAGAACAAAATTAATTAAACGTCAACCTGACACTTATGAAACCATACTATTATTAGTTTGTTTGGACGTACATGCCTCTGAACCTTTTTGTCATGTTATTATGATTATTACGCGCATAAAAAAGACCGTTCGAATGGTTAACCCAATACAGGATTTCCAAATCAGAATAAAAATAACATTCCGAATGGGGAAAAGCTTATAAAAGCTTACTTCCTATACTAATTGGTCATCACTGAAACTAAAACCTAAGCCATAATAAATATAAACTTACCCTAATATTTTAAACCATGCAATGAATACCCAATTTTCTTAGAACATTATGTCAGTACATTGTGCAGTTCTTGGGTTTCCTATCCTTGAAAGCCCATTTGAAATAGAAATGCTAGTATCTTTGAGTATCGGGTGCAGACGCGCATTTTCATTACTACATTGATTCAAATGAGACTTTAATAGCATGCATTTCCATTTTAGTCGTTGTTTATGCTCTGTCTATGAGTTCATGAATAAAATAGGTGTTTGCATATGCTAAATACGTGCATCTTAGATGAGAATTTCCTGTTTGTATTGGCTATTAATGATACACGTGTGGTGCCACAATCATTCATACAATACTTCTCACGACTAAAAAATGTCACAACTGCCTGAGAAATACCCCATCATGTTTGGCCATAATCGAACAACGGAAGCCGCTTGCTTCGTCAATTAATGAACTGATTTCATATACGTATTACTCACGTCAAATATGAGCTGAAATGAAATATGCAAACAGAAGAAACATAAATAAATTGTAAACCAAATCGAATTTTGTTGCATAAAAGATCTGCCGACAGCACAGATACACCCGCAATATGCAATGAAAATGAGTTAAGTAGAGTTAAAAGGAAGTGTCAGCTGAATTGCTCAAGTTCTTGAGTTAAACTGGATATTATTTGAGTTGATTTGATGTAAATGTGACTCATACGTGTGACAAATTCACACATGTATGACATGTACTATTTGTGAAAATAAAGGCTGAACATAGCTCTCACCAGGATAACATTCTGATATTTTAAGGTTCTGTTCATTCTTTTTACCTGGGACCAATAACAAATCCTTATCCAAGAGCTAACGTAGATCGTTCTTCTTATTAAACAAGTGTCAGTAGTAAAAGGTAGTATATTCATGGAGTATATTTCATTCAGTTTGCTAACTTCTTCAACTAGTGTCAGTAGTAAACTGTAGTATATTCATGGAGTATATTTCATTCAGTTTGCTAACTTCTTCAACTAGTGTCAGTAGTAAACTGTAGTATATTCATGGAGTATATTTCATCAAGTTTGCTGACTTGTTAAACTAGAGTTCTAATTAAAATGTAGTATATTCATGGAGTATATTCCATTCAGTTTGCTAACTTCTTCAACTAGTGTCAGTAGTAAACTGTAGTATATTCATGGAGTATAATTCATTCAGTTTGCTAACTTCTTCAACTAGTGTCAGTAGTAAACTGTAGTATATTCATGGAGTATATTTCATTCAGCTGCTAACTTCTTCAATTAGTGTCAGTAGTAAACTGTAGTATATTCATGGAGTATTATTCATTCAGTTTGCTAACTTCTTCAATTAGTGTCAGTAGTAAACTGTAGTATATTCATGGAGTATATTTCATTCAGTTTGCTAACTTCTTCAACTAGTGTCAGTAGTAAACTGTAGTATATTCATGGAGTATATTTCATTCAGTTTGCTAACTTCTTCAATTAGTGTCAGTAGTAAACTGTAGTATATTCATGGAGTATATTTCATTCAGTTTGCTAACTTCTTCAATTAGTGTCAGTAGTAAACTGTAGTATATTCATGGAGTATATTTCATTCAGTTTGCTAACTTCTTAAACTATTGCCAGTAGTAATAGGTGGAATATTCATGGAGTATATATCATCAAGTTTGCAGACTTCTTAAACTAGTGTCAGTAGTAAACTGTAGAATATTCATAAAGTATATTTCATTCAGTTTGCAGACTTGCTAAATTAGTGTCAGTTGTAATAGGTTGAATACACATTGATCATGTGATTAACGAGCGTGTAGTTCGATCGAATTCGTGAATTGATATATCTGTGTTGTTAGAATGGATATAAAGGTATAAACAGCTATTCTGTCTGTCTAGGCAAAGTAGTTGTGAGTAAAACTGTATAATTAGTTTATGACATTCGCTTCACATTTCATGGAAACGTTTGATTATGTTTTTTTTTTCTCTTGTGAAGTATTTAAAAAGATGGCCACAAAGTATGTGCATTTGTTTACAATACGTATGCGAAAAGCTACAGAAATAAGCAAAAAGTTTAAACATAAACCCGGTTTAATGGCACTAGGTAAATGCCAACGACATAGAACATACAACCAACATTTGCAGGCAATACACTCGCAGTTATTAAGTTCTAGGCTCAATCACAAATAATTTCTACTTCCACGGGTGTTTAAAGGTCTGTGTACTTCCATCCGTTTCATACTCCCTATGTCTTATTTTGCGTTGAAAATGAGTCAGTCGATGAGGGTGTATTCTAAGTCAGTTTGATAACCTGATGTAAAATATAAATGAACAATAATTGGCGGACTACATGATGATTATCTTTCATGCTTTTAAGAATCTTGGTCACAAATAAGCTAGCTCCTTCATAGCTTGATTAACATTAATGTTAACTTTAAAATGAATTACAAAATAGGCATGGGGTCACCAGGCATTAACAATACACGTTTATGTGGGTTCGAATTTCTAGGACACTGTTTTTTCAAAATCTTCTGCCAAAATTTTGTATTAGACAGGTTATTATAATTCTCGTTTGCAAATGTAAAGGAGGTGACTGGTTAATGGAAACTTCTGAATAACATAAGATAACAGAATTGAACGGACGGAATGTTTATTTAACTCATCGTTATAAACACAAAATATATAACAATTGCCTGCATTAAGGAACAAAATACTTTTGCAATATATTATTTACAAACCAATTATACAATATCGTGAAAAAATGAAGCAAGTTTAAAAAGATTTTATGTGAGGATGTCTTTAGTGGTGATTTTGTATATTCAATTCTTTTATTTTATAAGCTTTGAAACAGAAAAAAGCTAATCTTATTAACATAGGTTTATTATCAGAATTAAGTAATGATATAAATTTTATCATTCCTATTGTACAGTCAGTTACATTTGGGCTAAATTTTACGAAAGCAAAAAGCTAACCAGTTTCATGTAAGTGGCTGCTGCGGAAATGCATCTTTTCTTTGTTTGTAATTGTGTTTATGGCCAAGTGACTAGCTTCTTAAATTAACAAATAATTTCTATGATCAATAATCAAGACAAAACTTGAACCCTTTTCACTTATTACAAAGTAACGTGTTTTACTCCCTCAACTAATTTGACTTGTAATTAATGGCGAAGACTGCCTACTATATTTGGTTCGACAATAATTGCTTTACGAATTCCGTAATTTGTATTGGACAAATGCGTCTGACTTGTTAAGATAATTTATTGATAAAACACTAGCTCCCTGTTATTTCCTCCTTTCAGTTAATATTATAGACAAATCTGACAGCTAATGGAAGTATTATTTTCCTCCCCCGCGTTCTTCCTTTTATACGAGGCTCCATTGCCAGCTTCTTTAACATGCATACGATCAATTGGAGCCATGATCCTTTAGTTACAACCTCGGATGTTTATGAACGGTTTACAATGTTGGAATTCTTAACATTTAACAGTATATGCAAGTTGATCGCTAGTAATTTCAATTTAGCAGTTTATATTAAGGACTTGACTCCTAGATATCTTGATGATTTATGTAATACTCAATTTCACTTAGGAATCATTTTGAACTAAGTATTAACAATTACACGCTGACTCTACAAGTAATTCATAAAAAATATTATAATTTTACGAAATACTTCGTCAATTTAAGAAGCTAGCGATGTGGTTACATATTTACAAATATAGAAAGGATGCAATACTGCAAAAGCCAATTAATTCAAACTGGTTAACTTATTGGTTTGGTCAAAGATAAAATCAACATAAACGTTATGTTTAATTGCGTTTAGGTCTTTTATTTTAATTAAAGTTACCAGAAAGTAATACCTTTCCAATTTATAAAAAAGTACATGCATGGGGTCATCAGGCACCAAAACTTAACTTTTAAGTATATCTTGGAGCTAGCTTATTTTTTGGTCGGACTTTTTAATGACATGATTGTAATTTGCCATACATTTTGGTGTAAGCTTAAAGAGCTTAAAGAGCGCACGAATTTTGCTGAATCAAAAAATTATCTTTTACTTGAATCGAGTGTCGTAAACAAATATAAAAGTTTGCTTGGAAGCTAAGACACACTTTGTGTGCCTTTATAGACAGTATAGCTTTATTTTTCGAAATATCCATTCTATCCACACAGAAATATCAATTCAAAAATTGCTCTAACTACACCCTCGTATCAAGTGGCACAAATGCGTATATTATCACCTGAGCAGATTAAACACATGAAATTCGTAGAATATTCTACTTCTTACTTCTTACTTCTTACACTACTAGTTTTATAAGTAAGCAAACTGAATAAAATGTATTTTATGTGTATCTATCTTTAAATCCGACAGTTATTTAAGAAGTAAGCAAACTGGTTGAAATGTAGTCTATGTATATTCTACCCTTTCTACCTTTTACTACTGACACTAGTGTAGCAAATCAACCCACTGAATGAAATATACTCCATGTAACTATTTTGGTGCATTCGTCAGAATCCATCTACGTTGAATTAATGAACAGAACATTTGAAAAAAAATCCTCAATTGTCATTGTCCAAGACAAAAAAGCAAGCACCAATAGGTTTGGTTACCTACATGTGTTGCATTGGCTATCGATCAGTTATGGTGTAAAAGTTTACTTAACACGTAACAAGCCTGGCCTTGGGCGTTGGTCCCAGTAAGAGTAACGGTCTTGTTTTATAGTAAGGGGCATTGTGTACAGACATAATGTATTCCTTCGTAAATCTTTTTTGAGCTTATTTTCCACAAAACGTATGTGTCACACACATATGCGTGAACTATTCGGACGTGTATGTCACATTTAACTCAACTCAACTCAACTCAAATAAAAAAATTTTCAACTCTCGGAAGGCAATGCACAGAATTGAGCAATTCATTCGACACCTCTGTTTAACACAACCTAACTAAATTTCATTGCATACTGTGGGTGTATCTATGCTTCCGGCAGATCTTTGTCGATGAAAGAAAACTAGATTTGGTTTAGAATTCATTTATCTCGTAATGCGTATAGGAAACTGTACAATATTTGACCAAGCAAACGACTTCCGTTGTTCGATTACGGCCCAACAATGATATATATTTTTCTAAGGCATTTTGATCCAGTGACAATTTTACTTGTGATAATTATTGTATGAATGATTGCGAGCACCGCGCTTGTATCATAAATAGCCAATACAAACAGGAATTTCTCATCTATGCCGCAAGTTTCTGGCATGTGCAAACAGCTACTTATTTTAAGAACTCATAGACAGTGCATAAACTACGACTTAAATGGAAATTCATGCTATTAAAGTCTCAAATAAATCAATGTCGTAATAAAAATGCGCGTCTGCACCCGATATTCAAAGATACTGGCCTTTTTATTTTAAGTGGGCTTTCAAGGATAGGAAACCCAAGAACTGCAGAATGAACTTGTTATGAAAATGTTATGAAAAATTGGGTTTTCATTGTTTATTTTAAAATATCAGATTAAATTAATATCTTATATGCCTTAGTTTTAGTTTCCGTGATGACAAATCAATATGGGAAGCACGCTTTTATTATATCTATTATCTTGACCTCATTCTGGAACTCCTGTATTTTGGTCAACAGTTCAAACGTGTTGTTTTGTGCACGTGATAAAATTTCAATAATCATCATAACTTGACAAACAAGTTCCGAGGCATGTACGTACTAAAAAAACTAATAACATTTTGGTTTTATAAGTGTAAGATCAAAGTTTAATTAATTTTATTCTTGGACTATCAGACCTCGTAGAAATTTGGAAGACACTTTTGAATTGTATTCTACCAAAAACGTCTAGAAATCTTCATATCCCTAACTAATTCTCTTAACAAACTGAACACTTCCGTGCATATGTATCCGCGATATATTTAATCTAAAGAAGATATTTTAGACACCCTGCAAGCCTAAAGAATCTGATGCATCATTGGTTTTGTCGATCGTTTCAACTGCAGTTCTAAATAAAGGTATGGATCCATTTATGATGAATTGATTGGGCACCTCCCCGGTCTAAACTGTTCCTCGTTTGTTAAATACAGTGCCATTAATACAGAAAGGGTGTAAATACTTACACCTTCGACATAATCACACAGCGCGCTTCCGAATCGGGTATTGTGCAGTTTACGTTTGGGTTGAAACCCGAGCCTATACACAAAACTCCACCTTAGTAGAAGCCCGTTGTCAATTTATCATGCAATAGTAAATAAAACAGATGTTGGTGTCATATTGTAGAAATAGGAATACTGTCTAATTGGTTCGATTAAGACATCGCAATATGAATGCACTCTGCATTTATAAAATATATCAACTGTAAATGGTTGTAGTCATTTAAATGTAGATTTTATACTCTATTTCATAACAATCGCTGATGTGCTTTAAATACCATTGTGACAAAAATACAAGGAATGAAAAACTTGGCCATTTCAACAAAGCGGTTTTATCTTATAAACCAGGGACGAGGGTGGTCGAGTGATATAGGTGTCCGCCTATCACCCGAAAGTTTGTTTGTTCGATCCACATCAAAGTGAGAATGATTAAAGGGTATAGGTGTCCGCCTCTCACGGAAGAGGTTGTGGGTTAGATCCTCATCAGAGTGAGAGGGTCAAAGGGTCAAATGGTAAAAGCGACCACCTCACACCCAAGAGGTTGTTGGTTCGATCCCCAACAGGGTGAGAGTGGTCAATTGGTATATGTATCCGCCTGTCGCCCATGTGGTTGTCGGTTAGTTTCCAACCAGGATGAAAGTGGACTGGTGGTATAGGTGTCCGCCTCTCACCCAAAAGGTTGTGGGCTCGATCATCACCAAGGTGAGTCATAGTCATAGTCATATAGGGG
Organism: Mya arenaria; assembly: GCF_026914265.1. Classification (NCBI taxonomy): domain Eukaryota; kingdom Metazoa; phylum Mollusca; class Bivalvia; order Myida; family Myidae; genus Mya; species Mya arenaria. The sequence continues at coordinate 61,937,703 of NC_069134.1, read as the reverse complement.
TCAGCCTCTCACAAAAGTATGTATGGGTACGGTCAAAAGGGTCACATGGCCCCTCAAAAAGGATAACCGTACTGATTTCTGCCCAGGAATCGGAGAGTGAGAGTGATTTATATAGCATTTTAGCCGTCTTCAAAATCGAGTTTAAACATAATATAAACCAGTTTATAAACCACAAACGGTCCATTCTAAAGAATGAAGTTCATAATGTTTTATCAAAAATAAAACATCATTTTGATGAAAATACTATTTACTTTTTTAAAATACTGCCATTTTGTTTTGAAGAAAATAAATTGCATTGCAAATGGATGCCAACGTTTGTCTTGTGTTGTTATAGAGTCATAGATCTTGCTACAAACAAACGCTATGGTCTCTGTTAACATCTATACTAAATTTAATTTGAATTACTTGAACGGTTACAAATAAATACAAATACAAATACATTTGTAAAGCGCAAAAAGTATTGTTCAATATTCGATTGCGCTTCACACAGTTCATGCGCTATTTCACACAAGGTATATACAGTCATTTACACATAAAATCTGGTAGGCTCCTAATTATAAAACAGTCCAAACAAATAAGTTTTCAGTTCCTTTCTAAAAGTAGGTTCACTTTTAATGTGCTTTATGTCTCTAGGAAGAGCATTCCACCATTTTGGCCCAACCACAACAAGTGATCTGTCAGCAATTCTGGTTCTGGTTCTTGGAACAATAAATTGAATGTCATCAGAAGATCTTAGTCTGTATTTTCCCTGAACACGGTTTAACAAAGACCTCAAATAAGAAGGAGCTGTTCCCTGCACAATACGGAACACAATGACAAGAATTTTAAACATAATTCTTGCCCTCACAGGTAGCCAGTGAAGGGATTTGAGTACTTCGGTAGTTGGATGACCGTATGGTGTGTTGGTCACAACTCTTGCTGCTTGGTTCTGAACTTTCTGAAGTCTGTTAATATGATAGGCAGGAATTTCCGTAAATAATCCATTGCAAAAGTCAATATGAGAATGAATAAGGCCGTTCACCATTATCTCTGTTGATTTTTGTGAAAGGTGTTTACGAATTTCTTTCAGATTTCTAAGCTGAGCATGCGCAATATGACATTTTTTTCTGATATGCATGTCAAAATTAAGCGTACTTTCCATATGTACACCCAAATCTCTGACATTATTAACACATTTTACTGATGATCCACCAACTCTCACACTTGAAATGTTAAGTTTTGCTAGCTGATGTTTAGTGCCATACATGATAATTTCTGTTTTTGAGTTATTCATTTTCAACTTAAAATTTGTCATCCACACAATTATATCATTGAGACAATCATTAAGCATTTCAAGCACATTTGCCTCATTTTGTGCATTTCCAGCTTGAATTCTGAAAGCAATTTTATGATCATCAGCATACCCATAAAGTCCAGCTGGGTATTTTTGTACAACTTTGCTCAGAGCAGCAATATACATGGTAAAAATAACTGGGCCTGCACAGGACCCCTGTGGTACACCGAACTGCAGCTGTTCTGTGTTGGAAGATGTGTTCTCAACAATAACTTTCATTGTCCTTTCAGTTAAATAGGAATTTATCCAGTTCAAAGGAATACCTTTAATACCAGAGTCTTCCTGAAGAATTCGAAGTACAATTGGAATATCCACTGTATCAAAAGCTGCACTGAGGTCAATCATGACAACGATAGTAACTTTATTGTTGTCAAACGGTTATGAGATATGGCCAAGTCACACCTACTGAAGCCGACACAAAGGCTATCGCAATACCTCGACTTTTCCAAAATAACAATACGAGCTATTGTACAACAGTAACACGAGCGGATGCAAAATCTCAGTGCACCAAGGGCAAGTTCCTAAAACAGATTACAGTTCTTGTTTCCTACTCTTATTATCAATAGTATAATACGTCATAAGTTTCATGAGAATAAATTTAACGTTTGTTATACGTCCAATCATAGAACAGGACGTATCATAACTTAGTTTCCTCTTGGCAGGCGGAGTTCAGTTTTTTGCCCGATCAATAACTATAGAACCATATGACTAATGATCACCAAATTTAGTCAGAATGTGTATGGGCATGAGATTTCGGAAAGTTTGAAAACCAGCTATATCGATCGAGCCACTCGAGTTATCGCCCTTGAATAACCTTAATTACCTAAAATCGCTATTATTTTACTTATATTTTCAACCCTGACGTATTCCTCATTTATTTAACAACCTGACCAGATTATGTCAATGAAGAATAGTTTTTTCATAGGGATTGATCGTATTATGAGCATCATTTAATTCACAACAATTGGATCAGTTGATTGTTGGGGATGGTATTGTATTTTCCTATCGCCTTTTAATTTATTATATGGAGTCAACTTCAGGAAATATTCTTTCATCCCATTCGCTCGTTTCTTGAAGAAAAGGAGTTTCCATGATATTTCTTGATATTGCCTTATTTGCTGTATACTAAAAAAGTTAAATGACTTTAGTTTTATACTCAGTACAAGTACATTTACAGGAACAAATTTATTCCACGTAATATATTTCTGATCACGGAATCACTCTTTCGCTCGTTTCTGGAAAAATTCAAACCCTCAGATTGGATTTCTTGGCGTTGCTTCATATTCTGCATAAGGAAATATGACACAATGGTGTATTTTTATATACCGAGTACTATGATTTCTCTCATGGTCTCAAAAATGACATAACGGCAAAACAACAATAACATTTTGTTGTAATACTCTGAGTTGTATATATATATATTAATTTCTATAACCAAGCTATGCCAAACCTTACAATTCAACGATACACTAATATTGATGCAAATAGCATGCTTGACATGCCATTTATTGATGTCATACTTAAGTGTGAACTTTGTGTGTGATGTTTTTGTTGTTGTTGTTGTGATTTTTGTGTGTCTGCCTAGCTCTTAATCATTGTGTCCTTGAGCAAGGTAATAGTATTGTGACTCCTTGGCTTGTCCCAGATGGGTCTATTGCATATTTAAGTTAAGAAACGTATTACCCTACGGAATATGATCACTTCCATATTTAAAAGACATACATTAAAAACATCAGTATGAAGATTAATTGTTTTAATAGCCCAGTCATGTTTCTGAGGTTACACCTTAATTTGAACAATTCTAATTAATATGCTTAAAAAAGCGTCTTTATTGATTCTATAGAACATGCAAGCATCGCAACCGACATAGTGCTAATGTGCTACTGATTTCTGGTTACCGGGCATGCATCAACTAGGCAAGACACTACTAGCGAAGCTACTACTGGGATAGTGACTTCTGAACTACATAACGCTGAGCTAGTGGCTGCTTTGGCTAGTTATTACTGACAAAGTGGCTTATGGGCTACTGTTTGCTGGTTACTGGGCAAACAGCAACTAGGCATTACTAGACAAAACAAGGGTATCTACTAATGGTATAGTGACTACTGGCAAGCGTCTACTGGCTAGCAGTCACTACTTGTGGCTTCTGATTACTGAGCTAGTTGCTTTTTTCTAAAGGGAATTGAGCTAGTGGCTATTGGGCTAAAGGCTACTGAGTCGGTGGATACTTTGCTACTTTACTTAATATTCCGTGCTTTTTGCTAGTTGCAACTAGGCTAGTGTGTAATAGGCAAAAGGCTACTGAGCTGGTTGCTACTTGGCCAGTGGCTATAGATCTTGTCCGTCTAATTTCAATAACGTTACTACAATGGTTACCTCAGATGCTTCGGTTTACCTCCTACAAGTTTGAGGTGACACTCAATAATGTTATTATTGTAAAATTTTTCATTTTATTTTATCGTTCAAATATTTGCAAATGTATAGATATTGATCCATATGCCTTTAAAAAAGATATATTTAAGCTACTTTGTTTGTCGCTGTAGTTTCATTTGTGTGGGTATTCTTAATTTTGAATGTAGGCTTTGGCCAAAAGAAACAATTTAACTGATAATGTTGTCATGATCATTTACCATAACATGTATTAATGCTTGTGTGTCTATTGTTGATGTCTATTGAGGTTGGTCCTTGTTGCATCAATAATGTCTAATGTGTGTACTGTTCCGTATGTTTCGTTTACTAATATGTTTGCCCTTATCAAGTTAATTGCTCAATGGGCAAGGTCATGCTGCTTCCAATGTGTTTCATTGGCCGCAAAACAAGTAATGCACATTTCCTTCATCGGAACATCGTTGGTTATGACGACTTGAAACTTGAGATTGGAAGTCATTGTTGAATTGAAAGTGTCGATGTTGTTTATGATGTGTGATTTTTCGCGTAGTTTTTAATGTGTTTGACATGGGAAGTGATACTTTAATTGACGACTTTGCATACTCATAATGAGCCTGAACAATTGGATTTATGTCTGCTTTACACTGAACCAAAGTTGAAACACGAAACTGTTTTATGCTCCTTATCAAGAGGTATAAAATCTTGCATTCTATATGTAGCCACACCCAACACGTTTATCTTTTTGATTGATCGCTCCCATTAACGTACATTAAACCTGCATCAAATTTGATCCAGTCTTAATATAAAGGTGCTATCGCCTCCTATGAGTTACATCTCGATTAAGCAAGGTATATAAAACCATATGTCAACTCATTACTTTCAACAATGATGATATGATACGTTGTGGAATGTCCTAACATTTTGATCGCTCTGTATTACGAACTCTTGGGTTTAAATGCTGGCGTTTATATTACCATAGTCTGAAATGTAATAATATCACACTGTTTAATCCTTAATAAAATGCCTTGCAATTCACAAGTGTCTCCTAACATAAAGAAATTATAGACTTTGACATCCATGGATTGGAAGACAAATACAGTTCACTTGAAAACTTAACGCATACTCGACCACATAATTAATTTACCAATTGGGACCTTACCTTTTTGCAAGTGACGAAGAAAATATGAACTTAATTTTAAATGAATATCAACTCTAGAATTTTAGAATTATCGATAATACAATACCAGTACATAGACCGAATAATTAACGATGGCCCTGTTTAAAGTCACAGGATTCAAGGCTTCGAAAACTCTAAGAGAGATCCACAACGTCACAATGGAAGAACACAAACCACATATACATTAAAAATTATCTTTATGTTTAACCGTTTATCGAGCATCCAACATGTTTACTTTATATATGCATGGTCACAATCGCGATTGTATTAACTGACTGACCATAGCAGATGGCGTACTCCTACGTTATTGAACAGCAATTTGTCCAAATTTTGTCAATGAAGAATTATTTGTCATAAAAAAATGATCATCCGATCATATAATTCATCATAATTGGATTAGTTCATTGTTAGGGATGGTATTGTATCGTCATATGTGCCCATTTCATGTATTGAATGTAATCTAAATTCGGGAAGATTGATTTGATCTCATGTGTTCGGTTTTTAAAAAGTTCCATAAATGTACTCTACAAAATAAGGATTAAGTGATGATTGCTTTGTGACAAATTCAAAAAAATATCACATGAACATTAAATCTGCTACAGTAACTAAACCTAGACCTTAAGACTCCAGTTTCTGGACAGGATATATGATAATGACCTGCATATTGTAGGAAGCCGGTTTTTAAGCATTTCGTCCAAACAATTAATGAGTGAATGAGCAACTTATTGTGACCACGAGATCCTGTGCTTTCAAATAGCAAATAAAGCGGCATGTTTGCAGACAATTGGTGAATAAAGCCATCTTATTAATGCTTATGTTTTCTGTTTAGAAAAAAAAACTTAAAATTTCACATACCTTTGCCACTAAAATCAATATAAAAGATGGATTGAAGTGTTTTTCATTTGATTCTGAATTTAGAAAGCAAAAGGCAAATTTACTGCTAGGGGAGGAAACTCAGATATTTAAATGTGATAATCAGCTACTATAAATATAGGATATTTTTTTTTTAAATGATCTTTTTCTATATGTACTTGTATAAACTTTATTAAATACTTGATCTATCAATTTTGTATTTTTAAGTATCTGTACTAGTACTAGGGTAATTCTATAAAATTCGCCAATCTACAGGCTAGCTTAACACAGTTCATCTTGCGTTTAGGCCAGCTTCTTTTAACTTCTATGTGCACCCTACGGACATTCTACTGTCAGATTATTAACATGTCCGCGCATAATTCTGCCATATTTACATCACAGTGTGTTTGAAACAATATGACCCAAAGATTGAAGTCATTACCGCAACGCCAATATAATCAAAGATAATATCTTTAAAATGTACACTAATACAAATCAGGCTTTACAAATGGTCTTTATGCCTATGAATTAGACCAGATTCATTTGTTTTATTTGATTGTTCGTTATATTTAATAAACAGACAATGCTTATTTTACGGAAGTCATTACCGCAACAAGATTGTTAACAAATTGTATTTTTTTTTAAACTATCATCTATGCTAGTGCTATTAGGTTTATCATTACTAATGTCATTTTCCTTGTTTAACAAGAATACTTAATTGTAAGGTGAGCGATCGAATTGTTTGCATAAAACAGCATCGTTGTGGTAATGACATACTGTTTCGGTAATGACAGGTAAGTGGCATAATTTTTAATTAGAAATCTTTATGGCAATAAACATGAGATTATGGGAAGATTTAAACTTGTGTTCACATTATTATTTTGCATAAAATTTGAACATTAAAGAACAAAAAAATAACAAATAAACAATGCTCAACTTCCCATTTCAATAACGATTTCACACAACATATGTATATACAATTAAACTCATGTCTTAATATAATGGGATTTATCAATGTAGGTAGACGCAGCATTCTCTTGGCATTAATGTAAGTCTGTGACATTGACGATTTAAACACATTAACTCTGAACACAAACGATTAAATGCCATGAACTGTTTAAAACCAAAAATAACCGCTTCTTTGTGAGCGGGAAACTCGTATTCAAAACTACATTGTACGTATAACATATTCATGTATTAAGTTCCATCTTTTTCACTATTGCTTCCCAAACAGTCTTGTCAATAGCACGGTGCCTTGTGGTTACAAGGCTTGGTTCATTATTGAGCAAGGTGACCACTTTAACTCCCTCATACCAAATAACATCTGGGGTAAGAGGCCAAAAAAATCTGTTGTCACCAATACAATGCATGGCGGAAACTTCAATATTGTTGTCATCGACATCGACGATTTTCCCTGGATATGGACGGCCGTCATAATCCACAACACAAAAACGGTCGATGAGAGATTCGTCCAAAGACACAGGAACGACCAGCACACTATCCTGTTTATAAATGATTGAAAATTTAAGTTATTCAAATATTTCATATTCATATATCTATAGTTATTCAGAAAATAATATAAATCTTATATCTATACCCTTAATGTATGCCATTATCAAATGCGCATTAATTGGTGGTGATAGGTTTTCAATAAAAATTATATTGAATTTTTATTAAACATGTAGTGTACTGGGTATGCTATTTTAAGTACCGGACTCGCGAGAATATATGTATGTGAACTTCATATTGATAAGGTACCTTATTCGACACTGACTCCGGAAGCATGGACACTGTTGTACCCTCTGTCATTGAACTTTCATGCATCTGCAAGGTAGTAACTGTACCATATACATTTAGTTTGATAATTTTACTAACAAGGTATTATTAGCACACTTTCATGACATACCAACATTTGCATCTTTAAACAATACATGTTTTTTAAATAAGTAGTCGCTGTATAAAGTTAACAAAGATATTTTTGTGATTACATTGACATCAAATCTTGTAGTGACAGGATCGTAACAGGAACAATTCTCTGAACAGAAACAGCTCAGGACCCTGGATGATACAACTCCTTTCTCTTTGCAAGTAATCTGTAAACATGCATGCTCGTGTTTTTATAATAATATGTTATTTTAAACTAACTTGTAGGCACATTTTAACATGCGATAAAATCATAATATGATTGTGTTATATTTTATCATTTATATTTTACAAATATATTATAAAGACCTAGAAATACATAAAAGTGTATATGCATGAATGTAAGTTAAGTACTTAAAATATCAAATATTAAATCATAGTTTTAATACCTGGTGTAGCTTCATAGTTTGTGGAACTGGGCTGACAGCTAACGGAATGGTTTGCTCTTGTAATATTACATCGTTTTCTTTCACTTCGACTGCAAGAATGGTACTTTTTTGCAGCTGTAATCCTATAATACAGACAAATACATTGTAGTAAACGCAACAACTGTGCATACAATGCATATATCTTAAGACTTAAGAATAATATGATTATTATTCATCTTAGCACAATATTTAACTGAAACGTCAAGTAATTGAAAAGAAGATTTAAAGTAATACATTAAACAATTCTTACCAATTAACAATAAGGTTTTTAAATCATAGTTATTTTTCAATTCATTTTGTTCATAATATTTAATATTCGTTTTAGTTAATGTTTACTACAAGAGTAATTGTATTGGTATGGATATATAATTATATGTGAATTAGAATAAATTGTCATTAAAAGTGAACATTTAAATTAAAGAACTTAATGGACGTCTTAATGACAGTGCAGGTCGTTCGTTTATTTATTCAAAGTATTGCAGTTTACCATCGACGAGGTCAGCTGCGCAGATGACGTCACGGTTATGTGTGTTGACAAGCGCGTCCGCGTTTCTTTTCAGTGCAGCCCCCACACCATCCGGGGCCCCTTTACCGTGCACCGCCTCCATGAAGTTCCAGGAACCACCTTCCGAGAAGCCAAGGTCAAAGAGTTTTGTTGCAAACGGATAAAAATTTGTTTTACAGCGATACTGAGTGGTTGGTCCGTCCGAAATCATGTGTAATTTCTTAAGCCTTGAATATGTGTCTTTTAAATTCAAAATGATTGGTTGAAGGTGGGCCCATATTGCGGGAGGGGCATGACTAAGTGTGTCTGAAATCGTGGCAAACAAAATAGTTTTGTTGTGGACATATGCAACTCCTGTGTGCCGTTTTGAGCCGCCAAAATGCATGCTTTGGATTTCTTCTGTTAATTTTGATTGATAGTTTTATGAGAAATCTACGTGCATTATTAACTCGTCATCTTTGCATGTTTCTTTCAATTTCTTTAGTGTGATATACTGGTGTGCAATATTAAATTCATGCCTTGCTAAACGTTCAATGTCTGTTTGCAATTCGTCAACCAATGTTGAAATCATTCCAGTTTCTGGTTCTCTAACTGTAATGTTCGTCTTTGAGATTCCTGTATCATTTTTTGGATCCTTTCTCTCGATTCGTCTTGACTTCCAGACCTTCCAAGTTACTATTTTTCCAGAGTTAATGTTGGCGTTGTCAGTGCATGTCTTGATTTTGTTGTCTTTGCATCTATCGCAGGTTCGGTACATACATGATTTTTGCCGATCATTACAAGTTATGTCCTTTATAAGTTTTCTCAGATCCCTGTGTTAAATAGCTTTTTCAAAGTTGAGCTTGTTTAATTTCATTAAAGGGTTTTCATGGACTTTACAAAGACACGTTTGTCGATCTTTTTCGCTTGCTTGAATAACCCAAAACGGTTTCAAGCGTGCAAATAGGCTGTAACTAATTTTTTATTTATTTTCAAAAAGGTATTTTTGGTGAAGGTTGGCAATAGTGTCATTGAGTAATCTTACTTGCATTTTTCTCTTTCTTTTTGTTCTAGTGGACTTTTTACCTGCCTTAAATCTGGAGTTGTCATCTTTTGTAAAGAAACTTTCAATAGTTCTCCTTATAGCTAATTGCTTGAGTCTGAAATTGCTCTCTCTTGTTCTTATTTCTCTCATAGAAATCCCTGTTGCTTTGCCCGTATAACTTTTCACTTTATATTTCCTCAGCATAGACTCTCTAAATACAAGACTTTTCATTATTTGTTTTGTTTTGCGGTTGGATGAAGCATATTTTGTTCGCAAGTTATTGACAAGGAGACAGTAAAGTGTCAATGTTGATTTCATTGTTTTCTGAGATGACATGATATTTTTAACAGTTTCTTCTACGTCATCCTTTTTCTGGGACCTAATCAGCCTATAGTTACTAGTTTTATACTTATTTTTCAAGCGTCGCTCTTTGTTTCGTTCTATTTTCAACCTGAACTGTGCTCTATACGCTCTAGATCGATTCAAATTCTTCTTTCGTCGCCCCCTAACTTTATTACATTGTTGCTGTTGTTGTTGTTGTTGTGGAATTGGTTGCAACCCTTCGGGTGAGTTTGGTGGCGTGCAGATAGATGCTAAGGCAGTTTTAATACTTTTTTCTTTATCTCTTGTTCTTGGCGTGTGTTTTCCAATTCCGACGCTTTTGACGTTTTTCTCTTTCTGTTAGATATTTAATTGGTTTTAGTTGCTCGAGCGCTTTTCTTTTTTTGTATCTTTCCCTTTCTTTCCTTTTGTACTCCTCGTGTTTGGTCTCGGTTTCCCTTTGCCTCTTACGCCACAGCGCTGATCGTTCTCCAGAAGTAAGAGCCATTGTTCAATCTGTCGCATAAACAAATCACGTTGCTCTTTCTTTGCTTCGACCGTACTTTTTAAGGATTTAAGTTCCTCTCTTACGGTGACCGAGTCACTTATTTGCACTTGGTTAATGAGCCTTTCGGTGCGGGCGATTTGATTATCTAGTCTGGTGATTAAATTTCTTACACTGTCAATACGTTCCTGTGTTTCTGGAAGAACAAAGCGCAATACTTCTAATTTTCGTCATTACCGAAACGTTACAAACATGTTTTAATTCTTTGTTAGTATGTGTACATTGCACCAATTTAACAAATGGTAAGTATTTAATTGCTTTGTGTAATAATGTTTAAATGCATTGACACCTCATATTCAATGCATTATATTTTTAAGACCATATTTATTAAGAATGTTTACAAACTTATCAAAGTTGTAGTATTTTTTGCAAAGAAAGTTAAACTAATGGGAGTTCAGTTTCCGCAATGTTCAAAATCACGTTATGAAAACCTTAAAGTTTAAAAGTTAAGTTTTATGATTGCAATTGATTTATTTGTCTAATATATAAATAAAGTTAATAATCTTATATTTAAAGAAGTAAACACTTAATTGTCATTTCCGAAACGCCCTTGTCATTACCGCAACGTTTTATACGTTGTGGTAATGAACGTTTCAGTAATGATGTTTTAATAATATTTTTCATAAAGCGTCTACATGAACTAGAGTGTGCACTGTAAACATTGTTGAATATGATGATTAACTCACATGATTTCAATACAAAAAGCTTAATATATAGTAAAGGCCATTTTGCATTTGTAATATGACGTTCGGTAATGATGCTTTAAAAACATACGGTTGCAAAAATGTAAACTTACCGACGATCTGGAACTGTTCGGCCATTTCATTTAAACTTCACCCCACGCCAAAACTTTTCGCGCCAATCACAGGTATTGATTACGTAGGCAAAACATGTGAAATGCTGCCTATCATGAATTTTCATTTAAAAATATTAGTCTGTTGTGGTAATGACAGTTTTTTTTAGTTACAACACAAGTTCATAATTTTCTTAAAATGTATTGGTTCTTTGGGTTGTATACGCATTTTTATTTTAATGATTTAAACATTACAATGGTATATAGTAGAAAAATAAATGCATTTATGCGACAATTAATTGTATTATTTGTTCCGGAGTCAAAGTACCCCCTTTGAGTGACACGCATATTTTGGCATAGCTGCATAGATGAAGTTGTAAAAACAGCAGAACAAACTTAGATATTTAGTATTTCTATTGTGGTTATCTTTAAAGGGTTTATAACCATATATGAAGGTTGGCACATATTGGCATATTTCTTTTTCTTTCATTTATTTCTCAGATTCGATGTCGAGTGACAGCGTTTCGGTATTTTTTATAGAATTGCCCGCGGCCTCTATAACCATGTGTTTTGTAGAGGGCGCGCATTGCGGCCAATCAGATCAGTATGATAAGTTACGTCATGCAATTGCTCGCAATATGGTTATAGAGCACCATTAATTAAATGCATTACAAAGATACCAATAACGAAAAAGGAATAACTTGAATTAATTGAAGCTAGAAAAAGTATATAAGGCAACAAAGTGTTTAAAAATCAAATGCGCTCTGAGACAAAAATGACACGTCTTGTTCCCGATGCGGTTGTTTCTAAATTGTTTTTGTGATCTGTTGTAAATAGATAAAAACATAAATATGATGGTTTATTTCATTGTAATTGGCATATATAGTGTTACATATGAAAAAGTAAGTATTTTTTGTGTTTATTATTTCGGACAAAATTTCAATCATATTTGAGAAACAATTCAAAGCTGAATAAAAAAGTAAAGTAAGTAAGAACGCTTCCAATGTCGACTTCTTCACTTTTTAACGGTACATTTGACTAACATTTTGCCGATTTATAAATATAAACACGTTATGTCGACATTTTTTTCTAATCGACAAAGCGTGTTGTCAAAACAAAATCGGCGTATCCAGTTCATAAGACAACAAGCTGATATAAAATAATTTTGCCCACTTGTCGTTTTATAACACCTTGAGTCGACATATGATAAAAAAGTCGACAAATCTACGTGATGAGCATATACGATATACGCTTCCATAGCTTAAAATAACACGTTAAGTCGACATAAAACAAGGCGACAAGACTACATGGTCAGTAAATACGATGTACGCTTCCATAGCTTAAGGATACACGTTAAGTCGACATAAAACTAGTCGACAAAACTACATGATCTGTATATATGATATACGTTTCCAAAGCTTAAAATAACACGTTTAGTCGACATAAAACAGAACTACTGGATCAGTTCATACCATATACGCTTCCATACTTTCTCGTTCATACCTTTGTGTGAATGGGCGTTAGGTAATTATATTTATAAGTGGGACAGGAGATAAAATATCTAGATCAAAACAGGGGTACGCCTAAATCCATGATGCATTTCTCCGTATTTTTATCTACGCCATTAATATGTATTGTAGAAAGTGTATTTGGTTTTCGTAATTTACAATAGTTCCACCTAGAGATATCGAACGATATTCACACTGAAACATGTGGTTAAAATCTAATAGCTTTTAATGATATATTATTTTCAAGGCGTAAAATAGCATCTATTTTTAAAGAATGAAATTTCAAAAACATAAATTAATGTATGTTTCTAAATTAAATTCAAAGGGAAACTCCCTAAAGTTTCTTTAAAGTTTCTCTTAAAAGATTTGTTTAAATTTCAATTTTAAAACCATCTGTTTTCAACGACCATATGTTTTTTATTCTTTAAAGTTAAAAACAGAAATATTACATCTGATGTTAAGACCCAATTGGCATGTTTAAAAAAACCACGCAATTTAATCTAAATTAAAGAACTACAAAGAAAACCGCCGCTAATTGTCGGCTTTGACATTCTGCACTTTTTGACAGGTTTATCGAAATGCATGCATGAATTCAGTGAACTGTAGTAATCGCTTCCTGAATTTGATATTTTGAATATCCCATTTTGTAGTAAACATTTTGAATACGAAACTATCATTCAAACACATTTCATCAGTTTTTATGTTTTTGGAAACTCGAACGAAACTGAGGGACTCAATGCTAAGCTATATGAAAGATTTGTTTCACGCCGCATTGATAATCATGTAAGAACCTTACTGTAGAGCACTTTGGCGCCAAACCTACATACAGTTGTATGTATATATATTTTATATGTATATGTTAAATCTCTGTATAAAAAAGGGTTTCAGAACTATTTACCGACACCGGGTGATAACGAATAATGACAAAATAGCTCACATATCATGTTTCATACAAATAACGTGATAATTGTGATCACAGATTTATAATTTGTGAAAAGTGCATTTCAATCTGTAGGCTTTGAACATTGTTAGTTTAAACATTATATATTTTACAGCGATTGTAAAGGAAGTTGTGATAACTTATACTAAGTCACTCTCGTTGGCACGATCTTGCGCGAGAGTGTGGTCTTGTGTTTTTTTGTGGGGGGAAACCGGAGTACCCGGAAAAACCCACCTTTGTGAAAAATGTGATGACAAATTGCACAATTGTGAAAAATCTGATCAGTTATTCATCCGATCGTAAAATAATGTGAATTGTGAAATATACGGTCTAGCCGTACAGAAATCTCGAATGAATTTGATATGCCGAAACGAGATGTACTTGTCAACTCAAGTTATGGGAACCGAATTAATGAACAGATATGAATTATTCGGATTTGACGGATAACATTAAAGCATTATCGATATATCTAATTCAGATCTAGTTAACATAGCTCTTAAGCGATATCAGTCGAACGAAATCAAAGGCACACCGATTCAATGAGAAAATAACAAGGCCACCACGATGGGAAAGATAGATTATGAAGTATACTTATGATACAAACACGCATATTTCCGACGAGCAGCGGAAGTGTTTGATATTATAGACAAAAAGGAAAGACAAAAATAAACAAAACAATGACATACAACTATTTTTGAATACTGTAGTATACTATACTGAAGTCTGTTTTAGCGAGGTAATAACCGATATATCTTAATATAGGTTATAGCCCGATGTTTTAATACATGTGTATGCTCAATTCAATCGGAGCTCCTTGGCCATTTTCCAGCGAAAGAACCTCAGATCTATGGACGGATTACGATGTCGAAATTATTAACATTTAACAACGCTGCAAGTAGATCGCGTAGTAATTTCAATTAAACAGTTTTGAATATAATTACTTTACTCTGAGGAATGTTCATGATCTATGCAACAATACACTTCGTGGTAAGCAATTTGAACTTAGAAATATGAATTACATGTTAAAAAACTATAATTGATTACTATTATTATTTGCGAACTACTTTTACTGTTGAACTGGCTAGAAGCGCATACGAAGCTCGTCGTATGGCGAATATGACCGATGCTTTCCGATTGATATCAATTATGTGCTTTTCATTTTATTTATTTTTAACAAACACAAATAGACGTTCAAAGTTTAACGACAATCACAAATGAAAGAATTATAAAATTATTGTCTTTGCTTAATAAAACTTTTCGGCAAGAACATAAATCATGGTAAAAGTGCAAGTTTGAGTAATTAACCAGGCGTTTATGAAATACAGGACCTTTATTCACTATCGTATTCAGGGTGAGGAAATGGGTTCTCACATGGGTCACCATTTTGGCCAAGGATTGCATCATTAAAATTAATGCAAATCTAACATAGTTCACACGAGTAGCAGAAAATAGCATAGTATTTTATAGGCTAAGAAAGATTTTCATATCTTTTCTGTCAAAAAAAGATATTTAAAAAATAACGTCACTTACTTGTTTGTTTACATCGGAGGTGACCCGTGGAGACCTATGTGAGAACCCCATAAAGTCACGTGATAACTTACCCTGGTATTGAGTGTGAGCTTTTAATTTCTAATTGATGTTTAAAGAGCAATAATGGTTAAAATTGAATTATCTATGGAAACTAACTTGTTTTACTTGTATTTAAGTATCATTGTCGGAAATACATATGTATAAACATCCTGTAATTTTAAAAAGGCTTTTCTGAGTTTGAGCCTAAAGATGTTGATGAATGGTGGCAGTAGTTAACTTTCGTTTTTGTCGTTTAAATTTTGATACTATTCATGCGACACATATCACACCCATACACTTTCATGGCGTTCTCGAATAAATTACGGACACTTTATGATAGTTAAAAACTTAAAAGGTTAAATACTCAAGCTAAAAGTTTAAAGACTCAAACTTTCTCCAAAGTAAAGTTCACAAAACGTTGCAACACTGACAAGTTTTTATTTATTGAAACACCCACATTCACACCTGTCTTCAGCGACATCAAAACCTGGCATATATCATCGTAAAATGAAAAAGAAATTATAATATGTACCTTAATGTCTGTTAATGGTATATAATTATTCATAATTGTGGTAGGGGGGTTCGTGGGCATGCCCCCTCGGTAAATTTAGCAAACAATTGCAATCTTCTGCAATGTGGACATTCTGAGGTGCTTTATTTAGTTCTGGAAAATTGACAGCTTTAGGATCATTTAGTTAAGTAGGCATACTGCACGTTTGGCTTTTATTTTTTTTTACTTTTTTTTGCCAGAATCATGTGGATTCAGCCGCGTACTCGCATATAGGCAGCTACGCGCCTGCCTTACTAGAGGATTTCCTGAATGAATAATGAAAAATCAACTCATTTTCAATCTCTCGTAACAAATCGATGACTATGATCATTTCGCTATTCATCAATACGAATTTATTCAATTCATTGTCGATTTCATTCAATTTTGTCATACCATTGTCTTTTCTAATGTTTAACATTTCCATACAAGGCGATCACGACGTGACGTAAAGTTCAAAATATATGATAGACTGTCATGTTTTAATATTTAATTTACAACCATCGCGGGTGTCATTAATTTTAAAATTATACGCCTTCGCAAATTGTCTTTATGCACTGTGGGATAAATTATGGATTAGTAAAAGTATTAATTGGACACGACTTAACAGTGTTGGGTAAAAATGATGCATGTTAAATATTTTCGCATGTAATACTGAAATCGCTTAGTTCAATATCAGACATAATGCGAACACCACATATATTTGTACTTGTCCGTGTACCAACCCGTACAAGTAAATGTTGGAGTAAACTCTTCTTTATCGTTGTACTTGTGCATTGATAATCGCATACACTACGTTCATTATGGTATGTGTTAATGGCATTATAAACATGCGCAAAGTACACATAACTTGGTGACGTAGAACACAAAAAATAGTCCACACATAAACGTACCATTGTAATTATTATTTCGCAACCGAAAACCGCATAAACTACGTTATTTGTGGTACGTTTTGCATGCCATTTTAAACATGTACAATGTACACATACTTTGGTGACGTAACTCACAAAAAGTAGTCCACAAGTAAATGTTTTATTATAAGTAGCATTTTGAAACATATCGAATGGAGAGGTTGCAAATGACAATGTGCCTGTGAAAGTTGCCATTATTCAAAATTACTTTCCGAAATTTCGATTTACACTTGTATTTATAGACTCGCTAATATTCGCATCTTTTCGCTAGCTATCGTAAATTCCAGTCTGAACTTGTCTTTATGTACGCATACGTTGATGACGTAGTTCACACACAAAACTCAACATACACTCATTGTACAATTACCCGTAAAAGTCGAGTTTCGCAACTTCTTTGTAATAATTTACGAACTTCTACTCCGTGGTGACAAATAATTGTTTATATTTTTCAGGTTCATCTATCGAGGAAACTGATATTCACCCTTTTTTACCTGATGTTACTCACGACCTCTGGGGCGGCGTTCCCGAGCCAGAAGATGTTGGATAGTCCAAAAAGTATTGTCATCCAACACAAGGACTCAATTACAGTAAGAACTACTGGCTGTAAGCCGTTGACACACGACGATCTTAAAACTTTAATGGGTATCGCGTGGGATGACACGAAGATGAGAAACGATGACGTCATCAATGACGATGATGACGTCATTGGTGGTGGTACAAAAAAGCGAGGAAGTTCAGGAAACTCTGTGATAGACAAAAATGAACAATTTCTACAAAACTATTTTAAGGACGAGTCTGATATTGATGACATCGGAGTTAAGAGTGACAAAGATACCAGCCTTAGTGTTCAAAATAGAAAGTTTATGAGGCGGCGAAAACGGGATGAAGAGGACAGTGAAAATACAAACACTCCAACTGATATGAGATTTCTATACCAAAATATGGTTTTCGACACAATTTCTAGACGGAAATCTCGACAAAAGCGAAGTCGATCTAGTGATAAACAATTCCACCCTGCTTGGGAGTGTGAAATCAAACAATATTGGAAGCCAATGTCAGATGAATACTTTCCTAAATACATTTGGGAAGGGGAGTGTACGCAGAAATCGTGTTTCTTTGGGCTTTATCGTTGCAAGCCCGTAAAGTACACGATCAAACTTCTTAAAAGGGACCCCGAAAACGCTTGTCGGCCCGTTCCATTAATTGGCGAAACGACGACGTATGAGGAGGCGTGGGTGATACAGGACCACGAGGCCCCGGTGGCGTGTGAGTGCGGCCTGAAAAGTGGCCGATCTTATAGCAAAAGGAATAAAAATAAAAATAAAAAGGGCAAAAAACAGAAACCGTGGGAGGGACGAATGAAAACGAGGCAGATTTTTTTTTGTTTAAACAGTGAATTATTTGAATCTAGAAAAAAGTATTAAATCTAGAATGCTTAGACCAAGTTGAGATTGATATCTTATATCAACACAGTGTATAGACTCTATACACTATATGGATATGCTCGATACACCGTGACAGTACATACACTGGTGTTATATTCTATACCAGTATATACTGTGCACGGTATATATTCTATTCATTCTCAGAGGTGTTGAAGCAGTGCTTCAACACCCCTGTTCTCTATACAATGTATACAGCCAGAGATTTTGAAGATTTACTTCAACTCCTCTGTTATAGTCTATATACATTGTGGAAGCGTGCACTATACTCTATTCATTGTCAAGAGGTGTTGAAGCAGTGCTTCAACACCCCTGTTCTCTATACAATGTATACAGCCAGAGATTTTGAAGATTTACTTCAACTCCTCTGTTATAGTCTATATACATTGTGGAAGCGTGCACTATACTCTATTCATTCTTAGAGGTATTGAAGCAGTGCTTCAACACCTCTATTCTCTATGCAATGTATACAGCCAGAGATTTTGAAGATTTACTTCAACTTCTCTGTTATAGTCTATATACATTGTGGTAGCGTGCGCTATACTCTATTCATTTTCAGAGGTGTTGAAGCAGTGCTTCAACACCCTTGTTCTCTATGCAATGTATCAACCAGAGATTTTGAAACTTTACATCAATTCCTCTGTTATAGTCTATATACATTGTGGTGGCGTGCACTATTTTCTATCTGTAAATTTGAACCTGTGTTATAGTCTATATACATTGTGGTAGCGTGCACTATACTATACTCATTCTCAGAGGTGTTGAAGCAGTGCTTCAACACCTCTGTTCTCTATTCAATGTATACAAACGGAGATTTTTGAACAAAAAATGGAGAAAACTGCACAAAAATAATTTTGATGAATTTATGTCATATCAGGCAACATATTTAATATACTTAAATCATAGAACAATTATATGGCGCAAAAAATGATTTTTGGGGTAAAATGTTGGAAAAATTAAATGAAAATGACAATTTATGAATTTTGCCAATAACTCTGCCTTATTTTGCAATAAAAACACCAGAACTACTGCAGCTAATATATATCATTTAACATTATTATATATTATATAAAATCACATTTTTTTTAAAATATGATTTTCGGGGTAAAATGTATGAACAAGAGGCCCAAAAGGGCCTATGCTCTACTGGCATGGCTTTTGTGGTCATATCAATCCAGAGCATGTATGTATGGGTAAAAGGCAACAGACATATAGTTTATGTTTTGTGTTTGGGTTACCTGAAAACGTAGCACGTTCAACATCTGAGCCCAGAAAGTATTGTAAGCAGATTAGTTGCATGAACTATTTTAATATGTGCCAAGTAAAAGTCATCTGACAAAAAAAATGCTTTCAAAACTGTATTCATAGTAAAATTTTCTGTAGTTTTAAAAGTTAAAAAAAGTTGGTCAAAAGGTCAAAGTCGAGGGCATCCTAGGACAACATTGATCAATTTGAACAAACATTCACAAGGAAAAAAACAACAAAAAAAACGACATGTGGCAAATTACGTCGTGTGGAAAAAATAAAAAAACGACATAAGACTAATTACGTCATGTGGCAAACTTTGAAAAAAACAACATGACATGGGGTAAAACACGATTTGCGGAAAAACTCGGTATGTGGAAAAATTTGCAAAACACGAGATGTGGCAAATCACGTAATGTGACAAAATTTGCTAAACACGAAATGTTGCGAAACACTACATGTGGCAAAACACTACATGTGGCAATACACTACATGTGGCAATACACGACATGTACGTGTACATGTACGAGAAGCTACATGTGCAAATGCAGTTGTGTTTTAAAAACGGGTGCGATTTGTCGCCTTAAACATGTATAACTGACATTAATTTCTCGTGCTGGTACACATGCCATTCTAAACGTGTACAGTGTGCAAGTACCTGAATGCACGAAAGAAGCCCGCTCTTACACGTGCTATCACAAGTAGAGTTTTGCAACCTCTCTGGTATACACGCAAATGATAAATTCATTTCTTCTTTGTTTCTAATCATCAAAGTGATAAAGTTGTTATAAAGGACTTGCTCACAGATTCATTGTTGGCAAAAGTATTATTTTTTTTCAAACATTGTTCAAATTGCGTTGTTTTGCTTACTTTTTTGAAAAGAACACGCTTAAAGCCACTCACAAACTATCATATTAACATAATTTTGTACTTCAAATGCTCAAGAATAAATTTTAATTTTTAATAGCGTTACTAACGCTTTTCGGCACCGAAATGAGCATCTCCTGTCATGTTTAAATTCATAATTAACATTAGAGCTCTCTATGGAACTTCTGATGATGTTCTCTCATTGATACAAGCATTATATATCATGTTTTATATGTGACTATATGAAATGTGATCGAATCGCTTTAAGACTTTGTATTGTGAGTATGAATGTCAACTGTATAAATAGCTAATAAAGTTTCTGTTCTTTGATAAAAAAAACAAACATTCACAATCAATTGTGCTGAGATGGATGCACGAACACACAAAAAGATTTTCAAACCTTTTCAGATTTATGTTTACCAAACCTGTGAACCCTGGGTGTGGCCAGTAATGACACCAGGTGCATAACTTAAACATTCACAATCAATTTTGTTAAGATGAATGCGCAAACTACAGAACTTAAAGCTAAAAAAGTAATTCACAAAATCAACTGCAGAAGCAAAAAGCAAATTGTCTCTCAAAATCCTAGACTTGCAAATTGTCTCCCTTAACTCTAGACTTGAATTAACATATACATGTAAACTTGGCTAAAAATAGAATTCGCTCATGCAGACCTGGCTAAAAATAGAAAGCATTTCTTTAAAATTTTCATGGCCCATAATCTAGGCATTCATGGGCGGATCTTGCTGGTTTTCGAAAGGATCCAAGCTCTAATGTATATCTAGATACTGTACAAGTTTCATCGAGATATAATCAAAACTGAAGACTGTATCGTGTTCACAACCAATTGTTTACACAATAGCATTTTTTATACTATCAAGGGCCATAATCTAGGCATGCATGGGTGGATCTGGCTGGTTTTCGTAAGGAACCGAGCTCTAATGGATATCTAGATACTGTACAAGTTTCATCGAGATACAATCAAAACTGAAGACTGTATCGTGTTCACAAGCAATTGTTTACAGACGCACGACCGCACGGACGCACGACCGCACGGACGCACGGATGCACATACTACGTACACATTACCATCGCATAAGCTCTTCTGGCCTTTGGCCAGTAGAGCTAAAAATTAAATGGAAATGAGAATTTCTGGAATTTGCCAATAACTTTTTCAAATATTGCAATAGAATGACCAGAATTACTGTATTTCATAAATATTACAGTTTAATATATCAAAAGTAAAGAAACTATGTAATTTTGTGAAATGTGAATTTTGGGGAAAATGTTTGAAAAATTAAATAAAAATGAGAATTTCTGAAATTGCAAATTATTAGCACAAATTTTGCAATACAATGACCAGAAATTTTACTGTATTCAATAGATACTATAATACAGTATAACAAACCTAAAGTGTAGAAACCATGTATTGTGTGAAGTGTGATTTGGGGGGTAAAATGAAATTAAATAAAAATCGACACACAGCAGTTATCAAACAACACAAATAAACAAAAATCATTTATGTGCATTTTTCTGAAATTGTCTCCTTAATTTTTGAAGCTCTGCATCAATCCTCTGTCAAATCAATTAACCTTGTTCTCTGTATTCATTTATATGATCCCCTTTTAGTTAATAAATCTTTTGAAATCATTGCAAAATTGACCTTTTTCTCTGTCACCTGTATGTCGATGAATTTTATAATGCAGATATTTGCCAGACTCGCAAAATTCATAACAAACCAAAAGCCCAAGGCATTTTTTCAAGAATATAATGCGACAGTCACTTGGGTGTGGAGCCTTGCCCAGCAACGTCTACATTTTTAAATTGTCATAGCCTAAAATTGTCATTTCCCGACATGCCAACATTTAGACATATCCAACATGATAACCCAAACTAAGGTCTCCCTAGGCTAAATACTTTTCCAGCTAGACACTAGAATTGGACCTACAATATCGAAGATGTCCATAAAACCCAATTCACATAACAGGACAGGAGACCAGGACAACCAAAAGACATGGTTGTCTATGTTATAAACAAACAAGACTATGCATTTACCATAACTGTATCTATTTTGAACATGAACAGAACATTAGTAATTTTAATCCTAAGAATCTGATGTCAATAATCCCGTACATGTATGTATATCTATGTCCATCAATATGATAAGAAATGGAAGTTTCTTCTAAAACATACACAGAAACAGCTATTGTTCATATAAACCATAACATAAGGTGTCTTATAATTATGTCAACAAGAGCTGTCTTTGGACAGCACGCTCAATTATATGAGGCTTTGTCTTAAAAATGAATACAATAATGATGTAATATGTGCCTGTCGAAAGCAATAAAAAGAGTCAAATTAAAAAGTTAACTAGAAATGCTGCAATGCAACAAGAACTTCAGCCTTTATTGTGAGATTCAGTTTTAAATGTATTAAAACTGAAGTTATTCAGTACCAAGCATTTTTCTATTTTTAGTTACAGTGACCATGACCCTAGGGACCCAAATCAAATATAAAAATGAATGGAAAGTTTGCCTTTAGACAGTTATTAAATGGTAAATAATATTTGACAGTTATCTATGTACATCTACATTTTAACTTTAAAAAGGTTTCCTTGACATTAAACAATCATTTGTTTTTATAAACAAAAAATTAACAAAACAATGTGGCGAACAGATCAAGAATCTAGGTTTAAGAAGTGACATTTCTAGAGGCTTACCATGTGCTCCAATATGTATGGAACTTAATAACCATGGTTTTATTGAATTTATACTGTCATATAGGGTAATGTGCAATATAGTTAACAGAACACTCAAAAGTACAATGAAACATTTAGGTTAGAAGCTAAAATATAATTAGACAATTAGCCATAATTGACCAAGTCAGTATGGAAATTAACAACAGAACACGGTAACTAAAAAAAATTATAGATTAAAAATAATAATATATGATTTGCATTCATTTAATTCAAGTTTAAAACAAACTTTTAATAATGAGCTAGCTCAATTGTTACTAAGCAATGTGCTTTATTGCTCACCTCAGAACCAGACACATTATTTGTTTCAATAATATGTTCACAAGATTTTATTCACTAAAATATGTGCCTAATTATTAACTTTTTACATGTTATGCCTTATTTGTTGAAAAGTCTTGCTGGCTAAGTTGTGATTTATGATGAGGAAACAATACCTCTATGAATAGCAATTTTTAAGTTTTTTAATATTTGACTTAGTGACTCCTGTTTCATATTACCTACATTCATTCTTTAAGGAAAGCTTGGGAAGAGAATATGGCCTATAAAACTAGAACATAGTTTTTTTCTAAAACTTGACCAAATTTCATTCATATAAAGTGGAACTTGAGGCCACTCTAATCAAACACATTTTGACCAATAAACAAGTTTCACCTAATATTATTTAAATGTTGACGAGAATAAATACTGACAAATATCATGAAAATTGTATATATAGTTTCTGAAGCATTTACAGTTTATATTATTAGAACAAACAACCTACATGCTTTTTGTCCAACCTGAACAGTTATCAATCTCTACTAAGATTTTTTTGGTAAACATATTCTGGCCAGTATGAATAAAGACCAAAGAGACAAGAGCTGTCACAGAGACAGCACTCTCGACTATTCTGCTGCTTTTCAGTGTAAGGATTGAAAAGTTTTGGCGAAACATGCATGGATCACTGTTAGATTAGATTTCAATGCAATACATGATGTGCGGAGATATTAACATAAATGTGGTTACATGCAAAATTTTAACCAGAATTTTTATCTAACTTGATTATTCAATTAGGTTGGGTGGTTGTATAAAGTCTCCATGCAATTCATCCAGTAGTTGCTGAGATATTAACCTATGTGTGCTTACATGCAAAACCTTAACCAGAATTTCTGAGTGAAATAATAAACGCAAGTATTTGCATTAAATGCAAACTATAGTTATATAACTTAAAAAATTAAGTAGGTTGGATGGTTGAGTACCATTGTATCAAGTTGAGTACCATTGTATCAAGTCTCAATGCAATACCTCAAGCAGTTGCTGAGATATTAACCTATGTGTGCTTGAATGCAAAACCTTAACCAGAATTTCTAAGTCAAATAATAAAGGCCTATTATTTACATTAAATGCAAACTAGAGTTATCTTACTTATTTAAATAAGTAGGTTGGATGGTTGAGTACCATTGTATCAAGTCTCAATGCAATACCTCAAGCAGTTGCTGAGATATTAACCTATGTGTGCTTGCATGCAAAACCTTAACCAGAATTTCTAAGTCAAATAATAAAGGCCTATTATTTACATTAAATGCAAACTAGAGTTATCTTACTTGTTTAAATAAGTAGGTTGGATGGTTGAGTACCATTGTATCAAGTCTCAATGCAATACCTCAAGTAGTTGCTGAGATATTAACCTATGTGTGCTTGCATGCAAAACCTTAACCAGAATTTCTAAGTCAAATATTAAAGGCCTATTATTGGCATTAAATGCAAAGTAGAGTTATCAAACTTGGTTAATAAAGTAGGTTGGATGGTTGAGTACCATTGTATAAAGTCTCAATGCAATACCTCAAGTAGTTGCTGAGATATTAACCTATGTGTGCTTGCACGCAAACCCTTAACCAAGGGGTGACGCCGACGCCGACGCTTGGGTGAGTAGTATAGCTCTCCATATTCTTCGAAAAGTTGAGCTAAAAATGAGTCCCCATACTAAAGTGTTAACACTGTATGAAACTGTTAATAAAAATGAAGGACAGACTATGATCAATCACAATAGTTCAACATGAGCACTTTGTACTGTGTTGAGGTAAATGTTAATCATCCAACTTATTTAAGGGTAATCTATTTTCAAATCGATAATGTATTTGTCTGTTAAAAGTTAAAATTGGTATATCATTCCAATATTAGTGAATCTTTATGTGACGGATGTCTTGTCCATTAAGTTGCCTTCAATGAAGATTTTGAAGTCAGACTGTCTCTTGTTGGATGTGGGGAGTTTTCTGAAAGAAAACGGAACATTAAGCAATACATAAACACAGTTCCATTGTTGGCTTCAAATATTGAACTATTAAGGAGCTTTTCATTCATTTGTGCCATTGGCTTCAATGTTAAAATATGATAGTTACCCCATATAAGTATCATTTGAAAGTGCTTTGCATACTGATTACTTATATGTAAAATCAATGACAAGAACATATTTTCACCTTGAAAAGTTATTGCTGGCATCCCAAAATCACATTATTGTTCATCAGATACATTAAGTTATTACCTATCTTGCAAAAGCTCTATGGTTGATTTTGAAATATGATAGTTCTTATACATATTATATCTTAATATTAAAAAATTAGCCACACTTTTTGTGATATAGATTTTATATATATGCACATAAAAATATGTAACAAAAAATATACAAATAAATAAGAAACAATAAAAACACACAAATCTTAGTTTATTTTACAATGATAGATAGTTCATATAAACTTTGCTAAACACAGAAAGAAAATAATTGCTTCTATTACAGGATTTGAACCTGGACAATTAATTTTAATGTGAATGAGCATATTTGAGCATGATCACAACTGTGCATTACATCAAAGGATAACATTGAAAACTAACAAAGGGCAACTACTACAAAAAAAATCTTGAGTTATGGTTTCTGTGCACTGCACTTCTGCTAAATGAGATCTATCTGTACATATTTGAAGTTTGAGATCAACACCTCAAAGACTTTTCAAGTTCTGCTGCAGACAAAAACTCAGTATGAAATATAACAAAGGGTTATTACAAAAAGAACTGTAAACAGAGTTATGGTCCCTTAACACTGCACTTCTTCTCAATAGGGATCTATCTGTATATGAAGTTTGAAGTTAATACCTGGGGGATTTATGCTCAAGATTACATTCCGTGCACACGCACACACACGTGCACAATTACACAATTACTGTATCCACTTTGCCTTTTGGCAAGGGAAAATCAATAGATTAGTCCTCATCATCACGGTCTTAAACAAACATGATGAACATAATCATAGCATGCATAAAACAGTTTACAGTTGTATCAAATCTGGAATAAAAACTGTACCTAGATGAATTTGTAACAGGTGGCGATCAGTCATCACTTTCCTGTTTCCTGTTTCTCATTGTGTCATTCCTGTATCTCATTGTGCCTTAGTTGGTTTAGTACAACTCTGGCCTGGTCCACAATTGCAACAACTGAAAAACAACTGAACAATTAGCAAAAGAGAACTTATACCTTAAATGTACACAATATATTGCTACTAAAAATGACTCATACTGTCAAACACTTGTTTCCATGAAAAACTACAGCTATCACCTATTGTAATAAGAGGTTTCACTGAGAGTGATGTTTGCTTTTAAGCATACAGTAACCAATTAGACAATAATTTTAAAACTGCCAAGCACAAAATAAACATAAGAAAATAATCCTTAATATACCAAAAACAGAATAGTGTTTTGTTAAATTAAAGTAAAAAATGAAAAAAAGTTATGAAGAGAAGAAAAAAAATAAAAAAATATAAAGATAATAATCAAAGGTTTACAATTCTTTGACTACCATACACAATTTAATGATTCATATGCACAGCTATTTTTCTTATCACGTCCAATATGTGCATGAAGTTTGAAGTTAATACCTCAAAAACATAGAAAAGTGAAAGAAAAATAATCAAAGACCAATAACTCTAAAATACCATAAACAAAAATGTTTTTTGCACAGCACTTCTCCTCAACATATTTAATATGTGTTAGAAATCTCAGAAGCATTTGGAATTATGGATAAAAGAAGACTTGTCCAAATGAACCCTAACCATCAAGTGGTAGGAGTATAATAACAGAGACAAATCATACATATGTCTTTATGTTTAATATGTCAATGTATGTTTGAACAGAATAATTATGTTAATTCTCATTTCTTGGCTTACCCCATATTTATATTGTTATACATAGAATTAATCCAAAGAGAACTTACCATTCACTGACAAGATTTCCTCATTATACACAGGAGTATCTTCATACTTTTAGAATCTCTCCATTTTTCTTCTCCATGGGAACTGCAATGCATAACACATACGAAAGGAAATCAAACAATTGCATTTTTTAAAACAATTTGTAGAGAAAAATAAAACATGACTTCAGACACATGCAGAATTATTTGCATTTATTTTAAGCAAGTTACAAGAGTAACTGAACCCTATGCCATCTGAGTAAAATCTGCATGCAACAAACATGTGCATGCAAAATTGCATGGACTTTCATTTATTTGCTTAACAGTTTCAATTAAACCTAACAACCTGACCAAATACTTGAAATATCTTATACTTGAATACATTATGTTATACTAGTAAATGACATTGAGTACATGTAAATATGTGTTAAAAATCTACCTTTCAAATCCAATGCTTTCTTTGCATCAAAACGTTTGTCTGTTTGCCCTTAAATTGGTCCCTCAAGAGTATCTGGTCTGAAATAAATATAAAATTCACCTACTTTTAAGCTAAAATTAGCTATAATACTAACTTGGCTGATCTTAGGAAAAATGAGTCTTAAAGCTGCACTCTCACAGATTGACTGTTTTAACATTATTATTATCTCAGAGAATCAATGCCTTTAATTGCTAACAATAAAACAGATGTCATGTATTGAGAAATCTGCTTATTATTTCATTTTTCTGAAAGTGTTCAAATTTAAGTCACAGAACAACAATTATGAACGTACATATGAAAAACAGCTATCTGATATTTTTTCAGCAGTTTTAAATCATGGTTCGCGGACATAATTTATGCACTAACATTGCATGATTCATTCCATGATGAAAAAAAAGTTGCCAGAATGGTAAATCTGTGAAAATGCAGCTTTAATAACAATCCCCAACAGTTCCTCCCAAAGACTTGTTTAAAAGGGGCTGTAATCTGTTTAATGAAATAGCGGAAAAAAAGAAAATTGACGAAAACTGACATAAACTTGGTATCTATGTGTACAATGCATTAAAACTTACTAACTGAAGTACCACATAATTTACAATAAAAAAAATTCGCCAATATATTACAAGTTAGGTATAAAGATTAAATATTCCAACTGTTTAGGATAAGCCTTCATAGCACAGTGGATACAACACTGGACTGCAATTTTGGCGACACCGGTTCCAACCCATTCTCTGACTTGATATTTTTTTTACATTTTGCATTTTGGTATTTTTTTTTTACCATTATGATATCAAAGATCAAAAGATTTTTTGAATAATTGTCCTGAGATTCTTTACAGAATATTTTTTTTTTTTTGGGGGGGGGGGGGGGTGGGGGGTCCCACCCCCTTTCTGGATCCGCTAGTGTGGGTTACTCCCGTAAAATGAACTGAATTTAATTTGGTGCAAAGCTCTAATAAAAATTTGTGTATTCAATTAAATTCATAAAACTAATTAATGTAAACAAACCATTTGCAACTATCCCTGAATAACTTTTAAATGATAGTGATTATTTTCATTTGCATGATAACTAAGAAAATACAAAATAACACTTGAGTGTCCTGTATGGTATCCCGATATAGTCAATACTTACAACTTACATGTGCAGGAATCAGGAAGGAGTTCCATTCTACCAACTTAATACCATTCTTATTTGTCGTCTTCTTAACCGGATGCTTGAATTTTTGTAAACAAACCCAATGAACCCTGCATCGTGAACAATAATGAACGAAATTTGAAAGATCGGCAGTTAAATCAGTTAAAAGCAACAGAAGAAATATTTTCCAAAACAGTTTATTTCCCAAAATAAATCGAGCAGAAATATTTTCCAAAACAGTTTATTTACCAAAATAAATCGAGCATATATTAAATAAACAATGTGTGTCTGTTGCAATTCTTGCAAACTGATGTTTAAAACTGGCAATTTCTGCTGCCTTAATTAGTGTTTATTAGTTATAATTGTACCCGTAATTATCAGCGGTATATTACAAAAGAAACAAACATTATACTGACAACCTTTAATTGGCAATCATAAAAGTGTGAACACCCATTGTAATGGCGCCCTTTCACTGAACCCACGGCTCAATACACAATCCGACTGGTAGGTTACAGTGCCATTTATCATTTTGGCTCAGATTTAGCGGAAAATGAGGTTATGGCATGTTGACATTAAAAACCAGTCGAGTGTAATTCGTTGATCTTGTTCAAACGTAAGTAAAAAAGTTAAAGGTTATACTTTTGGTTTGGACACTAAAAAAAGGTCAAAGAATTCGCAGTCAAGACGGAGGTCTATACTTCAGTAATTCCGACAGTATTTTAAGAAAACTTCAAAATTGATCCGGAATTAGGCAACTGCCCAGTATATGCAACTGCAACCTATCTTTGTAAAAATCGGAGCTGCAACCTATCATTTTCTTTTCGTTCTCATATCTTTTAAAATCATTAATATATTTGTTCACAAATACCCGTACCTTTTATATTTAAACAAAACTTAAGTGTTTTATGCGGTTTTCCTGAACTTTTATCTCATTTTCTACTAAATCTGAGCCAAAATGATAAATGGAACTGTAACCTACCATTCGGATTGTGTACATGTTGGAAACATTGCAGAAGTGTTCTCGAAAACGGTAACAGTTTCAAGGAAAATATGGATATGTAAATACACACTAGGTAGGTAGGCATATGATAGGCTATGTTTAAATTTCAAGAAACTATCATAATTATAGGTATTACGTTGATTTTCGGCTCGAGTCGAGTGTTTTGGTGCCATATTGCACTGAAACCAACCATTTGGTCACTGACTGAACCTTTCAATTAAAACAGATGAAACGGAAAACAAACAAATATGACGATTTTAAGTTTATTTCAGAAAGCAATCGATCACATATGAAAACATTAGTATTCACATTTACAATTATAGGATAAACACATATTTCGTTCATTATTATAATATTTTATAAAAAATACATTGATGTTTAACATTGGAATTTCCTGGGATTTTTCAGTTACATTAAAGATAATTTTCATACTGAGCACTACTATTCGAGTATTTATTAACAAATTTAAGACCAATGAGTGAATAAATTAAAAAAAAC
The DNA here is from genome assembly GCF_026914265.1 of Mya arenaria. NCBI lineage: Eukaryota > Metazoa > Mollusca > Bivalvia > Myida > Myidae > Mya > Mya arenaria. Next base: position 61,907,288 of record NC_069134.1, on the reverse strand, counting down.
AACAACAAATGTTTAAAAACATTATAAATGATGGTCCGTAAGTTTCTGAAGATGGTCCGTAATGTCCCTAAATCTGGTCCGTGGTGTCCCTAAGTCTGGTCCGTAATGTCTGGTCCGTAATGTCCATGGTCCGTAGTGTCCGTGACCCGTTCCACTAGACTTTCTCGCTTAATATTTACGCTCGGTTGTGCCTGTATCGAAGAAAATGAAGACCAGTCCAAAACATTGCGTCATTTAGTATTTAGCACGCGCTAGAGTGATTCAAAACATCGAATTTGACCGACACTGAACAGAGGTAAATGGCTATTTTCTTTGAAAATATAACACTTTCTAGTTCAAAAGGTAATTGAATTTATGTAGATACGTAAACAATTGACAGTTTAACGAGTATATTTTATTGATATAACGAAGTACTCCTTAAAGCTGCACTCTCACATACATGTATTTTGACAACTTTGTTATTTTTTATTTTTGTCTTGGAGATTGAATGAGCCAGTTTCTGTGTAAATATATGCAAATAAGTGATATAAGCATGCTGACAAAAGATCAGATCGCAGATTTACATATTCCGTTAAAAAAATTGTTTTATGGCTAAAAGTGCTACTAACAGTTGGAAGAAAAATGCATAAAACATCATTTTCTTAAAGCTGCACTCTCACAGATTGAACATTTTGGCAACTTTTTTATGTTTTGTCTTGGAATGTACTAATTTTGGCGAAAATCCATGGAAACCAGTTATATAAGACTGCTGACAAATATAGATCGCAGATTGATGTTTTGTTCATTTTTCTAAAACGTTTATTAACGGTTTTAGCCATAAAACATTGATTTTCAAACGGAAATATGAAAATCTATGATCTGGTTTTTCGTAAGCAATCCTATATCATTGGTTTGCAGATATTTATACAAAAATTTGCTCTTTCCAAGACAAAAAATAAAAAAGTTGTAAAAATGGTATATCTGTGAGAGTGAAGCTTTAACTTAAATATATATGCAATCCAATGTTTTTTTAAGCAGTCTTGTGTCACTGTTTTTCTTGCACTTATGCATTAATTGGCTTGTATAAAGACAAAAAATAAAACAGTTGTCAAAACATTTAATCTGTTAAAGTGCAATGTTTATTTAAATATACTTGATGCTTGCCTCAATCATTGCCGCTGACAGATCATCAGATCATACAGCACCAGCATCCAACAATGCAGCGATATTTTTAAAGTCTCTTTCACATCATTCTGTATCCTAATATTTTAATTTATTTAAGATAGTTGCTTATCAAGATGTTGAATGCATATTTTACAGCCTTTTAGGCTTTAGAGTGTATTCAATGTCATTTTCAGACAGAAATATCTTGATCGAAGCTAGGAACAAGCTCACAACTGGCATTAGTGAGTCATGCCTGTAAAAACTAATTTTGGGGTACATGCATGTGTCTTTTAAAGTAGAACAGTAGACATCAACTTTACAATGTACATGAATACATTGCATTCATACTTTAGTTATTTATGTATTCATGTACATTGTAAAGTTATTGTAGATGTAGATCGTGTCGATGAGAACCAGCCGTTCAGTTAGCTCAGTTGGTTACAGCGCCATGATAGTGTTCCAGCAGTTGTTGTTGGTTCAAGCTCCACACTGGGGCACTTCTCCTCCCAGGTTTACTTAAATGGTGGCAGCGGTACATGGCAGGAGTGCCTCCGTCAGCTTTAAACTACAGTCGAAACTCGATGGCTCGATATTCTAGGGACCAGCAAAAATACTTCGAGCCTCGAGAATATCGAGCCAAGCGGGATTGCTTACAGAATGTTATTTTTTTATTATTCGTTACAAAAAGTCTTGTTTACCTCGTTTGTTATTGGCTATGCTATCTCCGCAAGAGAAGAGTATTAATTGGACATAGTTACACGTAGTAAAGTTCGTAACATCACTTATTCGATACTTAGAAAATATTATTTGATTGTTTTTATTAATTATAATAAATTGAATTAATCGTTTATTGTTTAAAGTTCCATTTTCTAGTTGTTTTTACCTTAAAGGTGCACTCTCACAGATTGAACGTTTTGACAATTTTTTTGTCTTGGAATGAGGCAATTTTTGCGAAAATCCATGGAAACCAGTTATTTAAGATAGCTGACAAAAAATAGATAGCAGATTTTTATATTTAAGTTTAAAAAGTAATGTTTTATGCATTTTTCTTAAACCATTAGTAACGGTTTAAGCCATAAAACATTAATTTTCGAACGGAAATATGGAAATCTACGATCTGATTGTTTGGCAGCAATCATATATCATTGGTTTGCAGATATTTATGCAAAAATTTGCTCTTTCCAAGACAAAAATAAAAAAGTTGTAAAAATGGTATATCTGTGAGAGTGCAGCTTTAAATTTTATGATTTAATGACAACTGCCTTGAAATAGATACCTGATTTAAGCATTATGCCAATGTTTATAAATTTCTATTATATTTTACTGTGAAATAATGTAAATATATACATATAATTGTTTGTGTTAGTTTAAATTTGCTTGATTTATCATTAACCTAATTATATATTATTTCATTTTTTTTGTATTAACCCAATATTATGTCATATAATATATCTATGGGTATATAATACCAAGGTAAACACATGTATACAAATCACTTATTATTATGTATAGATAGTTTTTATTTCCATGTAACTCATTTGCCTACATACATTTTGGAAAATGTGGTCCATTACAGATAAAACACAGATGTATACATGGCCTGGATTTCCATATTATGCTGCCCAGAATAAAAGACGATGCAGTCCAGATAAAAACATTGTATGGCTCAATAATCTTTACCACTTGATATTATGAGAAATCCCTGTTTTTTTGTTAATTATGTTCATTCACAGTATATGCAATTCACCAAGCAACACAAGACTTAATGTCCACTTGACACATTTCTAGTATATTTGGCTTGTACATAAACATCACTTTTTCATAAGAGAATAAATCTCATGTAGGACATTTAGATTGCGCTAGAAATAATTGCCAAGATGTTTTGCATTTGAATCATGTTTAAAGCATACCCAACATTATTTGCATTTATTGTGTTCATGATTGTGTTGTATTCTTCCTTTTTAAGATGCATCAGATGAAGTCTTTGACTATCTAGAAAGGGATTTTGTAAGCTAGTACTGGACATGAAGACAGTCACTTGGAAATGATGATTGTGCAACAGCGGTTAAACATATGCAATACATCATATGGTAATTTCTTTTCACCTCAATGAATATTTAAGTGACCTACCCACAAATAAAGTGATTCTCTAATAGTTCCAATTTCCACTTTGATTTTGTAATCTGGTATTCTTCATTACTACTACCCGTAACTGGTATCTAAAAATAACATTATAATATTCATCAATAATAACATAAGACCATGTGAATATTCAGTAATTTATATATGTAATCAATTTGTTTTTGTGTATGTGGTGTTTATATGTTGGAGTTTGTAGTTCATTGTCAGTTTTTATTGTGAAAAACTCCATTTTCCCCCAAATTAAAAAAAATACATTACATTCCGGATTAAAATAGCAATGAATTTCTTGAAATATAAACAAAATCTTGACAAGTCTTACTCTTTCACAGCATAAGGTACGCATAAAAAAGTTAAAAAATGTATATTTGCCATTATATAAGCAATTTTGGCCTGATTTTGTATTTTTCCCAAAGTTGACTTTTTACCGAATTTGCGAGGTACATTGTACAGGCAGTAAAAAGAATTCATAAAAAAATCACTGATTGTTGTTAAGTGTTTTTTTTTATGAATGTTGTTCAAGTTTCGTCCTTGGGGTCAAAGTTGTCCCAACCAGAGTTCCCCTGTTACTGATAGACTTCTAGAACAAAAATTGATACACATTCAAATCAGGCAATGACTTCTGCAGTAATGTATGAATTCCTTAGAAACTGATGTCTAAACTAAAAGGTATTTAGTTTCAAAGATTATGAAACAAGTTGTTACAACAATATAATAATCACCTTTTGGCAGGATGTTAAGCAAGGTTTTGCCTTGTTGAGGAAATCGTAGACCTCGTAGTACCCTTAAGGAACCCACTTGTCTGACTTAGTGACTACAATCCAAACTCACAATGTCTTCCTTAACAACCACTTTATAAGCAACCAAGGACATCTTTATCAAATACTTCATTTACAGCAACCAATGACTTCCATAAAAAATGATGACTTCCTAAACAACCCTTGGCTTCTTTATCAACCAATGATTGCCTTAGCAACTACCTTCATCCATAGCAACAAATGAATTCCCGTTCAATCAATGACTTCCTTAGCATCCAATTCCTTCCAACGCATCCATTAACTACCTTTATAGGCACCAATGCCTTATTTAGCAACCACTTTTTTCCTGAGCAACAGCCAACATCCATAGCAACCAATTACTTCCTTAGTAATCATTTACTTCCATAGCAACATTCTGGTTCATTACCGTAACATCCATTGACCATGGGAACAACCAGCTTACCATACTTCTCATTTCTGTTAACAAAGAGCAGCCTTCTTTGAGGAGTCCTTATCAACCATCAAATAACACAGTAACCACTAACCTGCTAAGCAAATAGCAACACCTTTCATAACCAGTTGTTACCTGACTGACTTGTTCATGGTCATTTTTATCAGGTGACCAATTAAGGGCCATGCTGGCCCTTTTGTTTTGAATGTACATTTCCTTAGCTTATTCATTTAATTCAGCAAATGTATAAACATAGTGTACAATTCTGGATACTTTCAAGTTTTGTCATTATTATATATTATCAATGTTTTAATTTTCAAACAGGTGACCAGACAGGGAGGAAACTAGGGAAATGGTTATCCACCAACAGCCCAAGTGCTTGGTTGATAAGAGGAGCCACAGCATTAAACATTACAGCACAAAGTGGTGTGCTTTGCTAACACTTATGATTGTGATTTGATAAAAAAGCAATGAATGAACGCTCATTATTCATAACTATAACTAAAACATTGATGTCAAAAGTTGTCAATTTTCAACATATATAGTATTTGAGATCCTGATCTATAGTTGTGTGCAATGGATTATCAAAGAAAAAACAAAATAGTGGGCAACAAAATGAATAGCATAATGCACCAGTCAATTGTAACCACATCCCGCCCCCAGGTCCAGGGACTTTTGACTTTTGGTCCAGCCTACCCCAGGTTAAATTCCCTGAACTGATCCTGAACTAAAATCCCTGCCAAATTTCCCCGCATCCAACATACCATAGGTAAGACAAAACCACCGCATTCACACCCAGTATACCCCCAGACGGGGGGTGGTGGTGGTTACAATTGACATGTGCATTACCCACTACCCATTTACACCAGTAATTCATAATTATATTTGATAGACATGCCTCTTGTCAAAGGTTTTGAAGGGTATGAACGTCAGAACTACCTGCCTATGGCCTTTCAAGATTTTATAACATTGTTAAACTAAAGAAATTATTATTAAGTTTATTCTAGATCTTTGTTAAGAGTGACCCCTTTGATAATTCTGGAGAAAAACTATTAGGATTAGGTTCTGTATTTGTCCATAATTTGTCATATGACATGTAAGCAGGAGTTCATTCCTTCAAAGAATTGTGAATCTTATATAATTATGTATTTGACATCTTATGAATTTTATCACACTTTAACCTAGAGGCAGTTCAAATAAATACTGCTATGATTAAACCAATACTGAATAAGGGCAATAATTCCAAACAAGACAGTATACATCTAGTATCATGTTTGTCTGATAATTTTGAAATCATAGTGATTAAATCTAAAAGGATGTTAAAGCTGCACTGTCACTGATTAAGAGTTTTCACATTTGCTTTGAAAAAAATAATTGAAATAGTCTGACTTTTGCAGGAATGCCTTCAATCCAGTCATATAAGATAACTCTCAATGAAACAGAATTCAATTGTCTGAAAAACTGCCAAAATATTCATTTCTTCATAAGCATTACTAACCATTAAACATAGAGTTTTAAATGGTAATAGGAAAAACTGTGATTTTGTATGCAGTCTCATATAACTGTTATCAGACATGTGCACAAAAGTTTTTCATTCCAAATTAAAAATAATAAAAATTCATATATCTGTGAGAGTGCAGCATTAACAATGAAAACAATTATTAAAAATGGTATTTCCAACTGTGTATAATAATGCAACAACAAATTACCTTCTACTAGCACATTGAATTACAAGTTCTGCTTTTTCAAAGAAAACGGGCATATGGGAAGTACCATCACTTCCAGCGATATTTTTGTTGTAGCTTTTTTTTATAAGAGACATTGGCAAAAACTGTTCATAGATTGTGTTTTAAGGTGTATGTTTTATAGACAGTACTCCAATTCTCTTTAATATATAATATGTTTGTTTCATTTAAGGCTTTTGTGTGTTTTAGGGCTGTTTCAGACCATTCCTGATATCGTATTTTCATATAAACCCGGCAATCATAATTGCATACCTGTTTGCAAAAGAATAATAAACATTCACAGAAATTAAACAGGAACGGAATTTTTCGAATTTTTCTCAACATAAGAAGAGACTTTTGTATTTTGGCCAAGCTAATGTTATTATATTGTTGACTAACATAAGCTTACAAGCAAATTAACAGGCATAATAGATAAAGAAAAGATGAGCATGTAGTCTTGTTTTGCATACAGAAGTAAGGGGCTTAGCTAGCCCTTTATATGTGGATTCATAATTGCTAGGTGGGTCTCGGGGCATGCCCCCTCAGAATATTTTGAAAAACATGGTGCATTCTGGGCGTTCTGAGGTGCTTTATTTTGTACTGGAAAATAAAAATGACATTTAAAGGATCATGTAGTCAAGTACGCATACTGCAACTTTGGCTGATTTTTTTTATGTTTTTATCAGAATCATGTGGATTCATCCGCATACTAGTGTTAAATGCAGCTTCACGCCTGGTATCTCAGACAGACATTTTTAGGCTTATGTAGATGTTTGCAAGGCAAGGCTTGGCAAACCAAAGCGCCTGTCTCATTATATTGGTTTCAAAGTGCTTTTGCATGTTGTTTGCAATTGTGCATTTTGCGCGACTGGTAAATATCTGCAATATAAAAACTTAAAATTCATTGATGCCTAGGTGACCAAATTTCAAAAATTTTCATTTCAGTCAAACATTGTGCCCCAAAAGCACATTTCACATAAGTATGTAGTTTCTTTACTTAAGGTCTATTATACTGTAATATAAAATATATTTAAAAACAGTAATTCTGGTAATTTTATTGCAAAATTTGACAAAGTAATTGGCAAAATGCAGAAATTTTCATTTTTTTTTCTAACAAATTTACCTAAAAATCAAATTTTACAAAATACATAGTTTGTTTATTTCAAGTATCTTATAATGTTATATAATATCTGTTTTAAAAAGTTATTTTGGTAATTTTATTGCAAAATTTGGCAGAGTTGATGCTAAGTCCAGAAATTCTCATTTTCATTTAACTTTTAAAACATTTTGCCCAAAAATTATATTTTGTACAATGTGATTGTATTATACTTATAGTATATTAAATGTGGTGTCTGATATAACACAAAACCAACAAAAAAAATCTAAGCATTTTTCTCCCATTTTTCATTTTCACTGGACAAAGAATAAATAGAGGTGATGAGGTGTTGAAACTCTCTGCTTCAACACCTCTCTATTCAAATAGAGAATAGTGCACGTCACCACCATGTATATAGACTATAACAGGGGTTCAAATCTACAGATAGAGAATAGTCCACGCTACCACAATGTATATAGACTATAACAGAGGAGTTGAAGTAAAGTTTCAAAATCTACATTGCATAGAGAACAGGGGTGTTGAAGCACTGCTTCAACACCTCTGAGAATGAATATAGTGCATGCTACCTCAATGTTTATAGACTATAACAGAGGAGTTGAAGTAAATCTTCAAAATCTCTGGCTGTGTACATTGTATAGAGAACAGGGGTGTTGAAGCACTGCTTCCAAGTTTTATTTCAAACAACTCAGTTCATGTGACATGACAGCATGAGCATGTGAAAAAGAAATACATAATAGCAACGAGGCTGTTGTAAAAAGTTAACATTCAAAGAGAGGTACAAAGCAAATAAAACGGGAGAGACATATGTTATACAATGCTTTATATGAATATGTCGAGAGTTATAGAGTATCGGATACATGTGTTATTGTACAGTACAAATATATTAACATTTAGAACAGTTTTACTATTTCCTTCACAAATTTACACAACTTTTTGTATTTCGACATTTGAGTGTTACACATACACATTAGAGATTTAAATTTGATGACATTTGGATTGATATAGTATTTTTTATCAATAAATCGCTTTCTGCTATTGGTTAAAGCTTTACATTCAAGTAGATAGTGATATTCGTCTCCAATGCTACTGTTTGCTTGACACAAAGGACACTTCCTCGATGACATATCAAGTCCAATCCAGCTTCCTGTCTCAATAGGAAGACGATGGTTTCTGGTTCGAAATTTAATCATAAACTTTAACAATTTGTAAGGTGAAGTTTTTAGATAGTTCTCAATTCCGAACTCGTTCTTAAACAATTTATAGTTGTTGCATTTACTGGAAGTGTTAACAATGCTATACCATTCATTTAAAAACAAATCTATGAGTTTCTGTTTAACATTGCAAGTCAACCATTTATGATTTGGAAATATATGTGAATCCCATATATTATTAAGACCACATTTTATGAATATTTTTTTGACAAAAGAAATCCATAAAAAAGTATTGCTACGTATGTTTACATCAAAGATATAATTACTTAACATTATCGTATACATAGTTGTTGCTAATTTTGGGTACAATGGTGATACAAGTTTTGTCCAATATGAAATCATTCTAGTCTCTATGTCAATTGATAACGGTTTGACGCCTGTTTCACCGTATACTATGCAAGACGCGGTGCTTGACTTAACACATAAAATATATTTCAAAAATTTAAGTTGAACTCTTTCTAAAATTTCATTATTGCCATATCCCCAGCATTCACAACCATAGAGAAGTATAGGTTTGATCATTTTATTGAACAGATCTATTTGCATATCAATCGGCAGAGCTAAATGCTTACATTTGCTTAGAAGGCAGTACATAGCTTTAAGTGCCTGCTTTGATATTTCAACCTTAGCTTTATAAAAAGAGCCACTGTTGCTAAATACTAATCCTAAATATTTAAAACTATCGACCACGTCCAATGAATTGCCTTTATACAGAAATTGATAATCACGTCTTCTGCCTTTCTGAATAACTAGAATTTTGGTTTTAGAAGTGTTGACAGTCAGTTTCCATAGGTCACAGTATTGTTCATAAAGGTCAATAGCATTTTGAAGATCATCAGCTGATTCGGATATGATGACAGTGTCATCTGCATACAAAAGTACAAATAATTTCAGATAGGCGACCAAATTATTATCTAATGGGTGAGTATTACTACTGACACCGTACAAAACTGTACTATTTCGAAAATATTCATGCAGATCATCTAGATAATAAGAAAACAATAATGGCGATAAATTCTCGCCCTGGCGTACACCAATGGAGCACGGAAAGTAGGTTGAATGATTTCCATTAACAGACACACACGATTTTGCATGATTATACATCGATTTCACAACATCCAAAAACAGGCCGTTGATATTGTATGACATTAGCTTGGACCATAGTAAAGATCTATTTATAGTATCAAATGCACCTTTGAGGTCTATAAAAGCACAGAATATTTTTTTTTTATGCTTTTGTAACAGTTCAATTATACAATTTAACACAAACATGTTATCAACAGTAGAATAACCCTGTCTAAAACCGGCCTGGTATTGATTAATTAGATCGTATTTGTCACCGAATTTCTGTAGTCTCGAATTTAAGACGGAGGTAAAAAGTTTTCCTATACAGCTTAGTAAAGTAATTGGTCTATAATTCGTAGGATCGTGTATTGATCCTTTATTTTTATATATAGGGTTAATAACACCAATAGTCCAATTTCGAGGCACAATACCAGACTTAAAAACAATATTAAACAATTTTACATAAATATCTTTCATAAGTGGAAATGAATGTATAATATGCTCATTCAAAATATTATCAATTCCACTAGCTTTGTTGTTTTTCAAAGATTTTACAGCATTTCTGATTTCTTCTTCGGAAATATCACAATTCAATAAGTCATTGTTTGCATCAGAATGGATATTTCGTACATTATTTTGGATACCTGTAATATTATTGGTATCGTCCGCATTGACATTTCTAAAATGTGTTTCTAGATCGCTTAAGCTAGCAACAATATTTGCTTTCTTTTTACCGTTTAAAATTTTCCAAAATTTTCTAGGATTTGAGGTTTTCAACGACTTTAACTTTGTAACATTATGATTTTGAAACGTTTTGTAAGAACTTCTTAGTGACTTTTTGTAACATTTGCTTGCTTGTTTTAACACACTCTTGTTCTCGTCACATTTTTGTAACTTGTATTGATATTTTGCCTTATGCAAATTCTTTCGTGCATGACTGCAGTTCTTATTAAACCATTTTGGCACCTTTTGACTATTATCACTATATACATGTTTTGATTTCCTAACAGCAAAACTTTTACTGCAACTCGTATGATATACGTCACAAATACTTTCTACAATACTATCAACAGCTTCAACTGAGTACATATTAGTTTCATCTAAGGCACATACATTATTGTAAATGTCATTAATTTTGTCTTCATCAATATTTGAAACGAAAATATTTTCTTTCCCTTTATCCCAGTAGTTCACTTTGGGGATATTTACATTCAGATGCGTATTAATAACTGCTTCAACACCTCTTGACAATGAATAGAGTATAGTGCACGCTTCCACAATGTATATAGACTATAACAGAGGAGTTGAAGTAAATCTTCAAAATCTCTGGCTGTGTACATTGTATAGAGAACAGGGGTGTTGAAGCACTGCTTCAACACCTCTTGACAATGAATAGAATATATACCGTGCACAGTATATACTGGTATAGAATATAACACCAGTGTATGTACTGTCACGGTGTATCGAGCATATCCATATAGTGTATAGAGTCTATGCACTGTGTTGATATAAGATCTCAATCTCAACTTGGTCTAAGCATTCTAGATTTAATATTTTTTTCTAGATTCAAATAATTCACTGTTTTTAAAAGTGTACACGTATTCACACGGGTTTCGTCAAACTTTTTGTTTTGACATGCAATTATATTCCAAAATGAGACATTCCCTTTTGGTTTCCTAGTGGTGTCTTTAACCGAGCTTTGTACGAGACATTAGGGTATATAGTATTGTTGTATGCTATAAGTACGAGAAACTAGCAGTTGATACTATTTCAAAGGCGTATGTACGTACTTATTGCTAGATTCAGTGATAATAGCTATTTGGAGTAGAACAGAACGTACGAAATCCATTTTCATGCAGTTTTTATTAACGACGCTCGCCATTGTGATTGTGATAAAATGTGTATTAACACTTAATCGAGACATTCCGATTTGGAATATAAAGCATTCCAGAGTGAAACAGTATGTTTAGGTTTGTTGAAAGTGGTAAAAAAACAACAACTGTATAGAACTACAGATTTATTTATTATAGATATAGATGGCCAGTATAAATGATACATTTTGCGCATGCGCGCTTGTGTTCCTATGCGCATGCGCATTTTAGATGAAATGGAGATTATAACGGGACAGTTTGTCGACATACTGTTTGTAGGTTTCAACTATACTTATCATGTAAAATTGTTTAAAATATGTTAAAATTTTATTTAACTTATTGTTATGTCAGTAATGAAAAACAATTATTAAAAAAATATATAAACATAGTCTATGCTTTTATTTCTTGAATACATGACTTCCGGTTTCGTTTTTATGTAATTGAATTCTCTGAAGAAAACCTTCAACTAAATGCCTGTGCGTGAATTGCTAAATAGTTATCATTAAATATACAATCAGCGTCGATAATGTCAAAATTCCAGCCAAAATAAATGGCTCCTTGATAATCAGTTAGCGACAGAAACCATATAAATTTGAGATGTAATTACAAAAGCTTTATGAAGTAATTTGGAATAAATTGTATGACATCTTATTTTATTACAAATACAGTATCAAGTTGCCCATTATACAAAATGATTCCATTAGCCCAGTAGGTGTCATTTAATTGGAAAATGCGAACTTGAAAAACAATCAAAAGTTCAATCGTCTGTGCGACCTTGATGTGTGTAACCACATTTCAAAATCAGTAAGAAAATCATAAAACATTAAGCAAGCGCACAGGAGACGTATTTGATACTTGTTTTATGTCATACACATAAGGTATTGTATGTCAGCAAACGTGACCTGGATGGGGGTAATTCAATCCGTATAAACCCGACTTAAGATACATCGAACCCGCACATGAGACACCGCTGCATATAAAAACTGATAATTAAGGTATAGCATAAATATACATGCGCGTACAACTGATATGATAAAGGCCTCGGCCCACCTTTTGGTTATAATATCTATGGAAGCGTATATCGTATTTACTGATGATGTGTTAATGTAGTCTTGTCGACTTGTAATTGGTGGTTTAAATGACGAGTTATAACGCGAAAATTATTCAAATGTATGTCGATTGTTAATAAACGAACTGTATATGCCAACATTTTGTAGACAAAACTTGTTGAACACATTGTGTCGAATTCGATGTCGAAATTAGACGGTTGTTTGTATGACCAAAACGCAGATGTTTCCTGTGTTTGTCTGGGTTCCACGACAGTTGAGATTGGAAATGTGTGGCAAGTAATTTCAAAACCCCTCAATGGGTTCAAGACATATGTAGCGGACACGAAAAATAGTCATGTTACAGTCATATGACCTTTGACCTCAAAGTGTGACATTGACCTTGAACCGCGCTTGTTATACCATGCTCTCTGCACATCGTCTCAATATGTTGAACTTTTGTGGCGAATGGTTTTAAAATCCTTCAAGGGGTTCAAGAAATATGGAGCGGACACGAATTGTAATCACATGACCTTTGACCTCTTAGTACGACATTGATATTGAACCTAGCTGGCTGTAACATGCGCTGTGAATGTTTGTGGCGAGCAATTTTTAAATCCTTCAGGGGTTCAAGAAATATGGAACGGACACGAATTGTAGTCATATGACCTTTGACCTCAAAGTACATGTACTACATTGATCTTGAAGCTATCTTGCTGTAACATGCGCTGTGAATGTTTGTGGCGAGCAATTTCAAAATCCTTCAAGGGGTTCAAGCGATATGGAGCGGACATGTATTGTAGTCATATGACCTTTTTCCTTTAAGTATGACATTGACCGTGAAATGTGACCATGACCTTGAACCAACCTGCTTAAAACATGCACTCTGCACATTGTCTCAAAATATTTGTGGCGAATAGTTTAAAAATACTTCAAGGGGTTCAAAAGATATCGACCAACATAAGTTGTAGTCATATGACCTTTAACCTCTAAGGATTACCTTGACTAATTTGGCTGTGACATGCGCATTGCACATCGTCTCAATGTGGTAAATATTTGTGGCCAGTAATTTCAAAATACTTCCAGCGGGTCAAAAATTATCGAGATGACGAGATTTGTGACTAATTGAAGAAATAACATGGGCACTGACAAAAAGCCGATTCGACAAATAACTTTGGGAGAATATATCGTATATATACAAGTATACTGAAGACATGAGCATAATGTATTGTTGACTTGTTTTCTTTGTCTACATAAATTCTTATAACGAGACATTTATATCGACTTTTTCACTCATGAAACGGATATGTTGACTTTATTTGTCGACAAAACTAGTTTTAAAAAGCCTGCCTGCGTACCGGCCGCCCGCCCACCTGCCAGCCTGTTTACCGTCCACCCCTCTGCATGCCTAATTTCCCGCCAAACCACCGACCCGCTTGCCTGCCTGCCCACCTGACTAGTCTCGAAAACCTGCAAACAAATATATTTTTATTGCTGCCTTATGGAAATTACCGCGATCGTATAGTCAAATATTTCGTAAGTCATATGGTGGTGTGATTACTAACGACGTGATGTGACATGTTTAAAAGTTCATATAACCTTCTTGGCTTCTTCGGTTATTTCCATTTCATTTTTATATCCATGATATAAACATATATTTCACTTGCTGCGAATAACTGGGAATTCCAATTATTAGATACGAAACATATTTATGTTTGTCGCTTCAGACTTAATCATAAGAACAACAACCATATACAACAATGCACACAAACACAATTGCGTGGACTATAGCTATTTACAGTTAAGCCCCGTTGGCTCGAACTCCCAGGGACCGGCGAAAATACTTCGAGCCTCGAAAAATTCGAGCCAAGCGGAAATGCTTACCTACAATATAAAGAAATCGGTCCTTTACATCCAGTTCGAGCCAACGAGGATGTCGAGCCAAGCGAGTTCGAGCCATCGGGGTCGACTGTTAAAGGCACTTGAAAGCTCACTTAGTGTTTACGCTTACGTCTCCGCAAATGGATATCGTTGGACAGATTTTGATTAAATCACTAAGACAGCTTCTGACGAAATAGAACCACCATATTTCCAATAAGTCATATATTGGTTACATGGCTGGCTTCTGGAAGGCTTCTGATGAAAAAAGAAAAGCCATATTTGCATTAAGTCATTTATTGGCTGTATGGCCGGTTAGTATAGAGTCATTCGCGCCAACACTAATTTAATTAGTTTTTTTATTGTTGCTTTACTAATCAAATTATTCGACAGCCGCGCACGCCTTATGCAGAATTAATAGTTTAGTGAAGTAAACATGAACAATAACGATTACTCGGGAGTAAATTCACATTCGATCACTCAACCAAAACGTACCTCAAAGTTTATTAATTTGCATCGCCTTGAACAAAGGCAAGTATTTCTTTCTGATGAAATGTGTTAAAATTGTTGAAAGGGAAGCCAAGCAAATGCGACTAATATGCTGTATGCTTCATGCGGTCTGTTTTCACTTGATGGAGTATAACTCTAATATTTAGTGTCATTCGAACGAAAACATAACTATTATGTTATAAGTTATAACGTCATACGATATCCCGCCCTCTTTTAACGAATAATTACGTCTTCATAAGCTTCATAAGTTCACATCCAGTACCCGATCTTAACATTTTTGCCATACCAAAAAATGGACATAAAATATTTAATTTAAAAATTTATATCGTTTGCGAAATTGACAAGATACCGAGTTTTAGCTATTTCCATGAGCAATTAAGCGTTACATAGTAAAGCGAACACCATGCATATTAAACCAGGTAATTTAAAAAGGTATAAAATTTTGTATCATCTGTGTCGAGATTTATAGCTTGTTACAGCTTGTCGAAAGCTAAGATGTGGTCCAAACTAATAGTGACAAAGCAGATATTTTAACAAAAGAAACTGGGCGTTCACGGTCGAGTATTCCGATTATATTTCAAATATGCTTAATAAAATAAAATGTCCTAATCGGTTTAGTCTTATTTATTACTTAATTAAATATGATTGGAAAAATTTGACATCATCTGCAGCAATATATGGTAAGTTTGTTTAATACTCAGGCTGATGTATTTATTGTTTGTTTTTCTGCATATGATACTGCTGCAGACAACTGCGTAGAGACTGTGCAGTTATGAAAGACGTTGCAACAATTGTGGTAACGGTGATGCTGCTGCTGTTGCCACTAGTGCTGCTGCTGTTGTTGCTCCTTCTGCTGGTGCTGGTGCTGCTACTGCTGCTTCTGCTGCTGTTGTTGTTGCTGCTGCTGCTATTGATGCTGCTGTGGTTGCTGCTGCTGCTGCTGCTGCTGGTGATGATGGTGAAGATGATAATGAAGATGACAACGACGCTGATGATAACTGATGTAAATTTTTCTATCTGTAGTCTATTCTCTATTGGTATAACTGTTGCTGCTGTTGCTGTTGCTGCTGGTGTTGTTGCTACCGCATGTGGTTTTGTTTTCGCTGCAACTGATTATGATTTTGACATCGTCGACATTCAAAACTTTAAATATGAAACTAGTAATTGTTAAAATTTTTGATAATATACTTTTCATATTAAAATCTCCACCGATTTACCTGAGGGGTTGCGCATTTATTGTATTCTTTATATAAGTATATCTTAAATGGAACTACTTAGCGCCTAATAATTCTTCAGTACATCTGATAAAATATTTTTGAGTTAAATATCTTATTTGCTATACACCTCACTATTGTGAAATTCAAGTCATTTCCTAAAGTTTCCTCACTTGACATGCTATAAGGGTAGAATGCGGCTATTAAATTACAACAAACGACCATAATTTACATTATCTAATAGATGTGTATGTGCATTAAGGTTGTAAAATAACACTTTTATAATTCGCGATTTTTCACAGACATATTTTATACGACAACTATGCCTCGCCAGATGTTCAGACAGTACAGATTCAAATTGTAACTTAAGGAAGAGAAGAATATGCATTCATAACACATTCTGAGGGGATGACCGACTTATTCAATTCTTAAGTTTATATTAATTTATTTAAGCTCATTTGTGAAGACAGCAAAAACCACAAGACCACAAGGACTTTCACAAAATTGATGGTTATTTTGACCTTTTAACAATACATTGATAACATCACGTGATAATGTCAATCAACCAATCACGCAACAACGAATCGCTTAAAGCCGTGTTAACCCCTATGAAATTTGTGGTCTTCAAACACGATATTTGAGCATATATTAACATTGCTGAAGGGTTCCAGCTTTTGGTATTCTTGTTTAAAACACGCGTAATGATTTGCCACACTTTATTTTGTCATCCAAAAGAGTGCATTTTTTAAAAACATAAGCGATTCCCTTTAAAGCTGCACTCTTATAGACTGATGGCTTTGACATATTTTCAATTTTGTCGCAAACACGGCTGATTTTGACTCCAATGCCTTTACTTCAGTCATTTAAGAAAACTCACAATATCTCGAGTTTAGCCCTAAAACATCAATTTTCTAACGTAAATATGAACCACTGCCATCTGATATTTTGTCAGCAGTCATGTATCGCTGGTTTCCAGACATTAACGCAAAAATGGCTAGTTCCTAGACCAAATGAAAAAAGGTGCCAAAACGGTAAATCTCTAAGAGTGTAGCTTTACTATTAAGTTTAATCTAAGTTGGTTAATTAATACGGCCCTTGTTTTGAAAGTTCGACGTTTTATATTTCAACGCTCTTAAGCTACGTACCAGACGTGGGAATAATAAGGTCATCCAGATATAACCAACGAGATATCAGGGTATAACCACCGAGATATCAGGGTATAACCACCGAGATATCGGGGTATAACCACCGAGATATCAAGGCATAAGCACCGAGATATCGGGGCATAACCAACCGAGATATCGGGGCATTACCACCAATATATCAGGGCATAACCACCGAGATATCGGGGCCATACCAACCGAGATATCTGGGCAAAACCACCGAGATATCGGGGCAAAACCACCGAGATGTCGGGGCATAACCACCGAGATATCGGGGCATAACGACCGAGCTATCAGGGCATAACCAACCGAGATATCGGGGCATAACCAACCGAGATATCGGGTCATAACCCCAAGATATTAGGGCATAACCACCGAGATATTGGGGCATCACCACCGAGATATCAGGGCATAACCACCGATATATCGGGTCAAAGCCACCGGGAAATCGGGGCATAACCACCGAGCTATCAGGGCAAAACCACCGAGATGTCGGGGCATAACCACCGAGATATCGGGGCATAACGACCGAGATATCGGGGTGTAACGACCGTGATATCGGGGCATAACCACCGAGCTATCAGGGCATAAACAACCGAGATATCGGGGCATAACCAACCGAGATATCGGGTCATAACTCCAAGATATTAGGGCATAACCACCGAGATATTGGGGCATAACCACCGAGATATCAGGGCATAACCACCGATATATCGGGTCAAAGCCACCGGGAAATCGGGGCATGAACACTGAGATATTGGGGCAAAACCACCCGGGCTTTTAAATTATTTTTTACAAAAAGAATAAACATTTGTGTTAACTGTTTCATTTCTCACCGGGGAAAGTCATGGACTCTCGAAAAAAGACATCAGTACTGGGTTATATCCAGGGAACAGACTCGTAGCTGGTTCATAACAATTGTCAACCGTCTTCAAAACAGAGCAGTAATAATAAGTATAAACTAGTTATTGTAGTTAATATAAATATAAAATGGTAAAAATTGAATATTTTCACTCAAAAATGTTTTTTAGGAAAATAAGAAATGAAAATGCCGACTACGGCAACATAAATGTATTGGGTCGGGAAAAAAAATGGGTCGGTCGGATAAGTGGAAACAAAAGATTTTTTAAGACGAACGGGAAACTTTTTTCAATATATGATCCCTGAATCGGTTCTTTCCAAGCTTTATTGAATAAGTACCATGAAACATAAGGATAAAAGTGTTATATAACATAATCGTATGGTGGCTATTGAACACAAAACTCATTTCACATTAATGCTGCACTCTCACAGAAGGACAGTTTTGACAGTTCTTTTTAGTTTTTGTCTCAGAATCAGCTGATTTTGGTATGAATGCCTTCAATTCAATCAAATACGATAACTCACAGTGTAACATATCTCAATCATTTGGGAAACTGCCGAAAAATTCAGTTTTCTGAACTCGTATGTAAGGTTTATAGCCATAAGAATCAGTTCTCGAGTGTTAATGTGAACAACTGCGATCTGATCTTTTGTCAGCCGTCTTGTATTAGTGATTTCCAGGCATTGTGGCAAAAAATGGCTCATTCCAAGACAAAATTAATGTCAAAACGTTAAATCTGTGAGAATGCAGCTTAAAGCTATATTGTACACCCACGGAATTCACCTTTTGGGCATTTTTGGGCAATTCAATATAATATGACATGTCAGCGATGATGTCAACGATCACATGAGTGTAACAACATACTAAATACATAGGTATTATTACTTTTTAATATTTTGCATAAATATGAGATCTAAAATATTTGAAAGCCGTCGATGTATATATATATATATATTCATGTACAATAATTATATCTTCTAATTTTTGTACTATAACTTATGGAAGCGTATATAGTATATACTGATAGTGTTAACATGTTGTATTTTTTAAGTCGACTAAACGAGTGACAACACCATATGTTTAAAAAATATGTCAATTTGTTCTCTACTTCACTAAATATCGACATAGGATTTGTCGACAAATCAGATTAAACAAGATATATAAAACAAGTCAACAAGACTACAAGATCACATCAAAAGTATATACGATATACGCTTCCATAGTAATAAACAATATTGCAAAATGAAAACATGTACATTTATGGTCGTAAAGTAGATCATTTCGGCCAATATAAAATAAGTTTAAACCACATCGTTAATATGACTTACTGATATGACCGTATAATGGCGAGGCGTGTTACGGCAAATTGGGTTATAAAGAAGTTATATCAAAATAAATTTCTCGTAAATTCTACATTTCATTTGAATAAAGGGAGATTACTCAAGTTTGGAAATGGACAGTAGTACTCTGATGATGAATGATAATCGGACACGCTTCATAATAGATAAATTATCGAATTGAAAGTGTTTTTCGATTATAAACATTGGTATAAAAAAACAATTAATATTCGTTTCAACAACATCTTTGTCACAAACATATCAAACTTTGTCCAACAAATTGAGTTACCAAAAATACATACATAAAAGCTGTTTTTTTGTTCATTCATGACAACATTTTAGTGGTTGATACCATCGCTAAAAAGGGTAGTTATAAGCGATTTGCATCGATTTTTCGATTTTATTCGGGTATCGTGCAAGCACTAGACAATGTGGATCGCTTATCTACAGTCGTTTCAAAGCGGTAATTCTAAGTTGTAATGTTTCTAAGTTTAAATAGATATTTGATTGAACACGTAAAATACAGAGAGTTTGAAATTGCAAATAATATTTTATACCTATTAAAGACTTTAACGATAATTTAAATGTAGATCTTGAAAGATATCCCATTTCATTTGTAAAACTTGTAAAACCCATTTAGGTTGGCTAGAGCGCTGCAAAATGCAAAATCCCCCCCTCCACACACACACACACTCCGACCCTCGCCACCCTTGTACGTATCTTTTTTAATCAGGGGAAATAATCGTTTGAAATGGCGAAGCTGATAAAATACCATGATATAACGAAGGTTAACAAAAAATAAACTGTAACTAAACAATTTAAAGAACGTTTTATTGTTATATAAAGATGTATACATACGATCAAAATGACAATTAACAGTTGCGTTTAACAGAGAAGAGATTATTCATCATTTATCTCTGATAATTGAATATATTTCATTCTATACGACACAGTTAAGATTGACCTTAAAATACATACTTAAAACGTTTATAAAGTATAATTTTCCCATTATTTCTGTCTATTAATATCGTTGACAAAATATGAATGTAAGATGCCAGGCCAATGGCATGTTTTATGACCATGACAGACGAAGTAGGTGTTTGTACGTGTGATGTTTTGATTAAATATAGGTTTTCACCTAAGTCAATGACATTCAAGTTGAACAACGCGTTCACAAATATATGAAAGCGAATAAAGTATTCCGATTAAGGACAGGAGGGTATTCGTACGGTCAAGGTAAGATGTCCGTACTCCGATACTACGGACGACTGGCTAATAACTTACGTTGTCCAAACGTGGCGAGCAGAGCGATACGTTCGACGTACGGGTTCCGTCCGACATCCTTAAAGCTGCACACTTAGAGATTTATCGATTTGACAACTTGTTTGGATTAGTTTTGGAATGTACCAATTTCTGCGTAAATATTTGCAAACCAGTGAAATAAGACTGCTGACAAAGATCAGATTGCAGATTTTCATATTTCCGTTCGAAAATTAACATTTTATGGCTAAAATCGTTACTAACGGTTTGAGAAAATACAGAAAACATCAATTTTTTAACTTAAATAAGAAAATCTTTGATCTGATTGTTGGTCAGTAGTCTTATATGACATGTTTCCATGAATTCTCGCATACATTGGCTCGTTCATCGGAAGACAAAAAAAGTTGTCAAAAACGTCCAGTCTGTGAGAGTGCAGCTTTGAAGCCATAAGGTGGAGCAAAACTGAGCTCCTTGTCTCCAGTGTCCGTACGGATACCCTTCGACCACCTTCTCAACAAGATCGTACTTGGCCCGTAGGCATGTCACCAGAAGCAACGATTGTACGGAGACCGTACGGTTTTTATAAGTTTGTGGACATAGTATTGAGTTATTAGCCTTTCTACATATGTGCGCAATGTTTATATCATCATGTCTATCAAGTTTCAAATATATTTCTCCCACCTCAGATAAATAGATCCATTAATTTAACCATGCTGGAAATTCTTATCTTGCCCACGGGCGAAGATAAAATGCCCGTATGGAACTTCTTTTAATGGTCACCACATTGTAATTACCTACCTGGTTGAAGACTGTCGTCTGTAGCGTCTGTTTGAAACGCATCATGGAAACCTTGTCTTGTGGCGATATTTAGAACGCTAGTTAATTATCTCTCGCTTCAAATGTCACCAGAAAACAGTTTTCACGCACCTTTCAAGAAATAATGCTTCACTCTTCTTAGAACTATTTAAAGACCGATCAGACAATTTACATACTCTGAATCACTGCGCGAATATCCATGACAACCACGAATTATCGCATATCCATACGCAATTATTTTCACTAAGCACAAAAGAGTTCCAGCAAAAAAAATACATTTTTACTTAATTTTGTTTAACTGAGGTGGGAGAAAAAGCATCTACCATAGCCGCTCGTGTAAGATAGGTTCATCCTCATTTCTGATTGAAAAAAATGCGCAAAACGCTGTGAAAACACCAGTAAGTAAGATACAATGCGTTTTACACAACGATGTCAAATTTATGTAAGATTTTAACATTTTCTTTTTCTCTTCCAAATGTATCATTTGGTATCTAGTCTCTCTTTAAAAGTGTTTGCACGACGACCTCTCTGGTGGCGACACCAAAGCTATGACAATAAATCAACCATTTTTTCTTCGGGAGAGAGTCGAGCTTACGCTAAACCCAATGAAGCACTTCCATGTTGAAAACTAAAACGAACGGCTAACTTTTGTCAATTTCATAAAGGGAGATAATTGTCCTTGCCTATGACATGTATTCATCTGTATTTGGATAACATTCGGAACTTCTCGGCCATTATCCATCGAAAACCATGTAAATAAACGGTTTACAATTTCACGTTTCTTTACATTTAACTACGCTGCAAGTATATCGTATTGTGATTGTTTTAATTAGGTATTTTCTGATAGATTATGTTGATAAAAAACTTCCGATAATAAATGATTCTTGAGCCAAAAAGAATTTGACTACAGCATATCATTTTTGAGGTATCACTCAAGAACCTTTGATTTTGCTTAAGTTTAGAATTACTTCTTTTAAAATTATTGATCAATGATGCTTATAACCATAATACGTTATAGAACCTGTTTCAAAAACAAAATTGAATCATGAAAACGCTTAAAAGTGATATAACATGAGTATTTCGTGATGTATTAAGCCACTTACCATAGCCAATACTTTAACCCAATAGGCGAACAGGAGGAGACAACGAACATGTTTATATGGCAAATTGTGACAAAATTGCTCCATGTGTATATAGCAAATTATAACTTAAATGTTCCATGTATAGATGGCAGATTTTGACTCTATGTTCTATTTATAGATGGCAAATTGGGATTCAATGTCCATGTATATATGGCAAAGTGTGACCAAATGCTTCATTTTTATAAGGCAAATTGTGACCCTACGCTCCATGTTTAGATGGCAAATTGTGACTCAATGCTCCATGTTTAGATGTCATTTTTTTACCCAATGCTCCATGAATAGATGGCAAATTGTGACCCAATGCTCGATGAATATATGGCAAATTGTGACCCAATGCTCGATGAATATATGGCAAATTGTGACTCAATGCTCCATGTATATAAGGCAAAGTGTGACCATATACCCCATGTATAGACGGCAAATTTGTGACCCAATGTTCCATGTATATAAGGCAAATTGTGGCCCAATGCTCCATGTATATAAGGCAAAGTGTGACCATATACCCCATGTATAGACGGCAAATTTGTGACCCAATGTTCCATGTATATAAGGCAAATTGTGGCCCAATGCCCTGCGAATAGACGGCGAATTGTGACCCAATCTTCCATGTATGGACTGCAAATTGTGACCCAATGTTCCATGTTTGGACGGCAAATTGTGACCCAATGCTCCATGTATGGACGGCAAATTTTGACCCAATGTTCCATTTTTGGACGGCAAATTGTGACCCAATGTTCCATGTTTGGACGGCAAATTGTGACCCAATGCTCCATGTATGGACGGCAAATTTTGACCCAATCTTCCATGTTTGGACGGCAAATTTGTGACCCAATGTTCCATGTTTGGACGGCAAATTGTGACCCAATGCTCCATGTATGGACGGCAAATTTTGACCCAATGTTCCATGTTTGGACGGCAAATTGTGACCCAATGTTCCATGTTTGGACGGCAAATTGTGACCCAATGCTCCATGGTTAGACGGCAAATTGTGACCCGATGCTGCATGTGTAGACGGCAAATTATGACCCAATACCTCATGTATAGACGGCAAATTGTGACCCAATGTACTTTCAGCATCCAATCACCTTTCAGCACCAAAAATACTAGGAATGTTTAAGTTAGTTCACATGTTTACGAAACAAGAATATAAAATCACTGAAAATGAGATAGTCCAGATACAGACGAACTCATTTGGCTCGAACTCGCTTGTCTCGATTTCCTCGTTGACCTGAACTGGATGTTAAGCACCGATTCTTTATGCTGAATATAAGCATTCTCGCTTGGCTCGAACTCCCCGAGACTCGAGATAGTTTCGTCGGTCCCTGCAAGTTCGAGCCAAGGGAGCTCGACAGTATTGAAAAAAAGAAAACAAGCTGAAACATTAGTTAATGCTTTTAAAAGATATACGTATTGTATATACATACATTATAAAGCCCCTTATTATAAATAATCAGCATTAATACAGTAGCCTTTTGTAATCCTATTTACCAGTCGCAGAGAGAACATAACTGTTTCTCAAAAATGGGTTTTAAAATTTACGAGTGAAAAAACCCATAATAAAACATCTGAAAATGTATAAACTTTAATGATTAAATTTAAGAAACATACGTTCATGGGTTTATGCAAGAAATTAAATAATGTAATTGGGTGTATTGTCTTTATCTTCTGTTGATGAACTGTTGATAGAAAGTATATTCTTGAGTGTGTTCTTTGCGTTCGTGAATACATTAGTTTTCGCGTATCGAATCTATAGCCAGTAGGTGGAGCAAGCTAACCCTTTAATAAGTAACATGCGTAAAATTGAAATATCGTTGTAATTTATCTGCACGCAACTTATTACACTGTTGCTTGTCAACTGTGTTATATTTCTGTTATTCAAGTTCCAACGAAATGCAACTTAACAAGGGAATATCATTCCCAACGAAATATAAACAAACAGAAACAAGAACAGGAAAGAAAAATACAGTAACGATCAATATACATCTACACACTATTTGAAGACCAACGCCTTTGATTTCAGTGAATTCAGTTATATGAACTGTTTTACTCACAACAAAACAAGTCCTTACTGAAAAAAATAATTCGGTGCTACAAAAGTTATATTGAAAGAAAATATTGTAGAATCCACTTTAGAATGTTTGGCAATGTCAACATTTAGCATTATTTAAATGTCCACCATATAATGTTCCAACTGAATGCAAATACATATGCATATTTTGTTAGTTCGTATTTCAATGTTATAACCATATTCTTCATTTCAAGAGTATATCCAAAACGTGCTTAAATTATAGCGTTATAACGTATAGTGTAATAGATTTTGTTATATTCGTTGATTATTTTAATGCTTCTTTCGTTAAAAGTGTTAGTCGAAATAGTAACACACTGTTTTTGCTATCATAAACATGATTGCCATTAATGCGTTGCCATTAGGTGAAGGTGCGAATCATATACGACTGGATCATACTATAGCATGTATATATGTCATCATTCAGTTCTGCTATTTGGTGTCTATCGAGCAAATGTTCAGATGTATAACGTTGGTTAACTGTTTAAATGATTTGTGACTTACACGTGTCTTGTATGACGTGACGTTTGGGTCGAAAGCCTCAATTAACAAATGTGTGCATATTTACATGCAGAAGCACACCTCTTTCTTATAAATACTGATGCACATTTCATATACATAAGTGCACCTCTTTTTCTGCTCAGCAGTCGCAAACAAAATGAACTTGCTTAATGGCATAATGATTAAAAGCTAGGCAGGCACACACCAACAAAAACAAGATCACACACAACATTCACATTTAAATATATTACCAATAAATAATCTGTCAAGCATGTAATTTGCATTAATAATATTGTATAATTGATTTTAAAAGTTAAACATGTCTTTAAAATGATATTTAAATATTTTTGTCTACATGCTTTTTTAAGACCATAACAGGATCTTGAGTATATGGTATGTCCCTGGTATTGTTATTGTTATAAATATATAAATATACACCAGTGTGCCATATTTCCTTCTGCAAAATATGGAGCAACGCTAAGAGCGAATCTAAGGGTTTGTTTTCTCCGAGAAACGAGCAAAATAGATTAAGTGCATATTCCGTGATCAGAAATTAATAACGTGCAAATGATTTTTTTTAGGCTGCTGGATCGAGTTTTTGGAAAATGCTAATCTTCGCTAGACCGCTAAACTGCTTGGTCGACATTTTGAAAAATAATGTTGATACTCGCTTCAGAATGTTACTTTATGAATACAAAACATTGATTGATCATTATTTTCCAAGAAAATGCATAACAAATGCTTTGAAGTAAGTTTTTGTAGGCTGCCGGGTCGAGGTTTCGGGGAAATGTTCAAATTAACTAGGCCGCTTAACTGCTTAGTCGACCTTTTGGAAAAGTGTGAACAATCGCTTCAGGATGTGAATTTATGAATAAAAAAACATTCATTAATCAATGTTTCCAATACAAATGCATAAACAATTGCTTTGAAATTGATTCTCTTTGCTGCTGGATCGAGGTTTTGGGAAATGCTGAAATTCGCAAAAGGATATTTATTTGTGAATCGAAATCATCAATTTAACATTGTTTTAGAAGAAAACACATATACAAAATATAAAAATGCTTTCGAATAGAAACCAATTTTAGGCTGCTAGTCCGCAAGGCCCTCAAGCCGATAACTTCACGCCGCTTGGCCGCTAGACCGCTGACATGCTTGATCGGCTTTTTGGGGAAAATGTTGATTATCGCTGCTGATTGATAATTTGTGAATAAAACAATTAATTTATCATTGTTTTAGAAGAACACGCTTATAAAAATGCTTTAAAAAAGAAAACAATTTTAGGCCGCTAGGCCACTAACTTGACGCCGCTAAGCCACTGAACTGCTTGCTCGACTTTTTGAAACTTCACGACGCGGATACATGTACCACAATACATCACTAACCCTATTGGGGATCGCACTTACAATATCTTGGGTGAGCGGCGGACACTTTTACCATTCGACCACTCTCACTCTGATGGGGGATCAAACAGACAAACTGCTTGGTGAGAGGCGGATACCTTTATAACTAGACCACTCTCGTCCGTTGTTAATGACGCTTCTTGGAATAACTGGCAAAGCTTTTCAATCCTTGTATTTGTTACTTGGTTGACAATGGGGGTAAGTAATTTAAGCGCTGCACATCAGCGTTGTGTTATGTAAAAGCGTAATAAAGTTATATTTAAAGATTCCAGATTCAAGATTTCAAGATTCTTGAATGACTACAGCCATTACAATTCTAATATATTTCATTTATGCCAAGCGCGCTCATATTGAAATGTCTTAATGGAAGCAATATGCAAACATATACTCCATACTACCCGATTCGGTAGCCCACTGTGTGACTATGTCGAAGGTGTAAATGTTTTCGCCCTCTGTTATTAATGGCACTGTATTCAACAAATGAGGCACAATTTAGAACGGGGAAGTACCTAATCAACTCATCATAAATGGCATCCATAACCCTCTTTTAGAAATGCAGTCTTAAAGATCGACGAAACCAATGTAGCATCAAATTCTATAGGCTTGCAATGCGTTTAAAATCACCTTTTAGATTGAACATATGGCGGATACATATGCACGAAAGTGTTCAGTTTGCTAAGAAAAGTAAGTTACAGGGATATGAAGAATTTCAGACGTTATTGGCATACTGCATTTCAAAAGTGTCTTCCAAATTACTACGAGGTCTGGAAGTCCTAAAATAATTCTAATTAAACGCCAATCTGACACTTATATGAAACCATAATGTTATTACTAATTAGTTTTTTAGTACGTATATGACTCGCAACGTTTTTCTCAAGCTATGGGGATTATTTCGTTTTCACTACGCATAAAAATAGTCCATTCTAAAGGTTTACCCATTATAGGAGTTCCATAATCTGAATAAAAATATGTTATAAATTAAAAATATATCTAAAATATTATGTCATACGTTGATCAGAATGAGGAAGAGATTATAAATCTGATGAAAGCTTACTTCCTTTAATTATTGGTCATCACTTAAATCTAAGCCATTTGAAACTTTGATTTAATCGGATAATATGTCAGTACATTCTGCAGTTCTTGGGTTTCCTATCCTCGAAAGCCTTCTTGAAATTTAAATGCCAGTATCTTTGAATATCGGATGCAGATCTGCATTATCATTACGGCATTGATTCAGATGAGACTTTAATAGCATTCATTTACATTTTAGTGGTTCTTTATGCACTGTCAATGAGTTCTTGAATAAAATAGCACTTTGCACATACTAAATACGTGCAGGTTAGGTGAGAATTTCCTGTTTGGATTGACTATTTATGATACACCAGTGGTGCTCACAATCATTCATACAATAATTCTCACGACTTAAAATGTCACTGGATCGAAATGCCTGAGAAAAAAACGACCAGGGTTGAGCCGTAATCGGAAAACGGAAGTCGTTTGCTTGGTCAATTGATGAACTGTTTCCTACACGTATTACTTACGTCAAATAAGAGCTGAAATGAAAATATGCAAACAGAAGAAAAATAAATGAATTGTAAACCAAATCGATTATTGTTTCACAGAAAAGATCTGCCGGAAGCACAGATACACCCACAATATGAAATACAAATGAGTTGAGTTGAGAAGAAGTGTCTGCTGATTTACTCAAGTTCTTGAGTTGAAATAGATATAAGTAGAGTTGATTTGAGGTAAATGTGACTCATAAGTTCGAAAATTTACACAAACATGACAAGTACGGTTGGTAAAAATAAAGGGTTTACATGCCTCTCTTTCGGATTACATTCTGTCTGTGCACAATGCCCCACGGGGAACGACGCCAATGAATAATCCAGTGGCGTCTTAAGTAAACGTACCTCCCCTTAGTGTATGATACCCAATGTTGTATGGTAAACACTTATTGGTGTTCGCATGTTTGTGTGGGCAAATGACTATCTAGGATAATTCAAGGTTTCTGTTCATTAATATAACCTGGAACCAATAACAAATACTTATCCAAGAGCTTACGTAGATCGATTCTACTTGTTAAACAAGATTGAAGTGCCAGTAGTATAAGGTAGAATATACATAGAGTATATTTCATTCAGTTTGCTTACTTGAAAAACTAGTGTGAGTAATAAAAGGTGAATTATTCTTATAAGGTTCACTGTCTTATCTATATTATCTGTTCAAGAGACAATATACGCATTGGTGCCATGTGATCAACGAGAGTGTAGTATGATCGGTTTCTTGAGTTGATATATCTGTGTTGTTAGAATGGATTTATCGAAACGAACGTTGAGTAATTGTGTTTATATCTACGTGACTAACTTCTTGAAATTACGAATTATTTGTATGTTCATTATTCAAGACAAAACTTGAACCTTTTTCACTTATTATAAAGTTTCGTGTTTTACTCCCTAAACTAATTTGGCTTGTGATTAATGGTGGAGACTGCCTACCATATTTGGTTCGACAATAATTGCTTTACGAATTCCGCAGTTTGTATTGGAGAAATGTGTCTGATTTGTTAAAAGAATTTATTGATATAACACTAGCTCCCTGTTATTTCCTCCTTTTAGTTAATAAGTCTTTCCATATTATAGACAAATCTGACAGCTAATGGAAGTACCAATTTCCTCCCCCGCGTTCTTTCTTTTATACGCGGCTCTATTGCTAGCTTCTTTTAACATGCACACGATCAATTGGAGCCATGATACTTCAAATGCAATCTCGGATGTTTAATGCCGGTTAACAATGTCAGAATTCTTGACTTTAATATTACATGCAAGTAGAACGCGTAGTTATTTCAATTTAGCATTTAAGCTTAAGAAATTTACTCCTAGGATATTTAATGATTTATGCAATTCTACACCTCACTAGGGGATCAGTTTGAACTAAGTATTAACAATTACACGCTTACTCTACAATTTTTACAAGTATTATCACTTTATGAAATACTACTTGAATTTAAGCAGCTAGTCATGTGACCATCAAAAACATTACAAACATAGTAAGGATGCAATACTACAGAAGCCAATTAATTAAAATTGGTTAACGTTTTAGTTCGGTCAAAGATACATACTACAAAACACGTTATGTTTAATGGCGTATAGGACATTTATTTTACATAGAAGGTACCAGCAAGTAATTCTTTTTTTGATAACAACATTACATGCATTGGTGCTCAGTGGTAGGTGCTAATATTGTCAGAACAGTTTCCGCGGCAGAGGTTTGGGTGGTTACTTGTGAGCAGGGATTGACCTAATCATGGGCGAACCCATGATTTGTACGCTTTTGTGTCTGATAATATCAGAAATATCCAGTAGTTTTTAAATTACATGATACATACAAAACCTCCTCTTCGTAACCTTCCAAAGATTTTTCCTATCAAGCTAGATTAATAATAACATTTTTACCAACTACACATCAATGTACCATGCTGTAATTTCTGGTGTACATAATGCTACTTACAACTGGCTTAGATTTAGGTTTCTTTTATGACCAATTACTATAGGAAGTAAGCTTTCATCAAAATTATAAGCTTTTTCTCATTCTGATCACCATTTCCAATGAAACTATTTCTTTCATTCTGATTTGGAAATCCTGTATTGTGTCAAACATTCGAGCGGTCTATTTTGTGAGCGTTATACCATTTAAGCAATCATAATAGCTGAAGAAAAACGTTTCGATGCATGTACGTCCTGAAAAACTGATAACATTTTGGTTTTATAAGTGTCAAATTGGCGTTTAATTAGTTTCATTCTTAAACTACCAGACATCGTAGTAATTTAGAAGTCACTTCTGAATTATATTCTGCCCGAACCGTCTAGAATTCTTCAAATCTCTGCAACTTAATTCTCCTAGCAATCCGAACACTTCAGTGCATATGAATCCGCGATATATTTAATCTAAAAAGAGATTTTAGACGCGTTGCAAGCCTATATAATTTGATGCTCCATTGGCCATGTCGATTTATTTTTACTGCAGTTCTAAATAAAGGTATAGATGCCATTTATGAAGAATTGATTGGACACCTCCCCGTTCATAAATGTGCCTCGTTTGTTAAATACAGTCCATTATTATCAGAAAGGGCGTAAATATTTACACCTTAGACATAGTCACACATTGGGCTTCCGGATCGGGTATTGTTGAGTTTACGTTTGGGTTGAAACCCGAGCACATACACAAAACTCCACCTTAGTAGAAGCCAGTTGTCAATTTATCATGCAATAGTAAATACACAGATGTTGGTGTCATATTGTAGAAATAGGAAGAATATCTAATTGGTTCCATTAAGACATCGCAATATGAATGCACTTTGCATTCATCAATAATATCAGCGGTAAATGGATGTAGTTATTTAAATCAAAATTTAATACGCTACAACAAAACACAACACTGATGTGCCGCGCTTATAATACTTAATCTGCCAATTGCCAACCAAGTGACAAACATACAAGGAATGAAAAAGCGTGGCCAGTTATTCCTCAAAGCGGTTTCCATTAAAATATCGCAATATATATGCACTTGTCATGAAATATATAAGCGGTAATTGGGCGTAGACAGTTAAATATAACCTTAATACGCTATTATATAACACAACACTGATGTGCTGAGCTTTAAATACTTAGCTGATGTTTGTCAACCAAAGGACAAACATATCAAAAATGAAAAACGTGGCCAGTTTATCCACAAAGCGGTTCTATCTTATACACATTTTACTGACCGTTCCAAGGCGGTACCTAACAATCCTTGATAAACATACCTAGTTTTTTATATATAGTATGCATGCACTGTGCTCTTGTGGAGTTTTGTTCTTCCATGTTTCTTGTTTGTGATTTTATGTTCTATGTCTTTGGCGTTAACCCAGTGCCATTAAACCGGGTTTATGTTTAAACATTTTGCTACTGAGCTTGTTTCTGTAGCTTTTCGCATAACTATTGATGTTCATGTGATTTTTTTTTAAATTGTGACAAAAAATCATTACTAAATTCATTTTCTAGAACACAATTTTGGAACTTCTTCTTTAAAAAACCGAACACATGAGATCAATCAATCTGCCCTACTTTAGATTACATGCAATACACGAAATGGGCAGATATGACGATAAATACCATCCCTAACAATGAACTTATCCATTTATGATATATTGTATGATCAGTTGATCATATTTATGACAAATCATTCTTTATTGACAAATATGGACAAATGGTTCAATAAGGAGTACGCAATCGTTTGCTATGGTCAGTCAGTTAATACAATTGCGATTGTGACCATGCATATATGAAGTAAACATGTTGGGTGCTCGTTTAACGGTTAAACATAAATTTTAATGTATATGTGATCTGTGTTCTTCCATTTGGACATTGTGTGTCTCTCTTTAAGTGTTTTCGAAGCCTTGAACCCAGTGACTTTAAACAGGGCCATTGTTCATTTTTTTGTTTTAAGGGCTGGTATTGTATTATCGATAATTCTAAAATTCTAAAGTTGATATTCATTTATAATTAAGTTCCTATTTTCTTCGTCACCTGCCAAAAGGTAAGGTCCCAATTGGTAAATTAATTAAGTGATCGAGTATGCGTTTTGTTTTCAAGTGAACTGTATTTGTCTTCCAATCAATGTATGTCAAAATCTGCTAGAATTTTTTTCTGTTAGAAGACACTTGTTAATTGCAAGGCGTTTTCATAAGGCATTAAACAGTGCGATATTATTATGTTTCAGACTATGGTAATATGAATGCCAGCATATTTACCCAAGATTCCGTAATACAGAGCGATCAAAATGTTACGATATTCCACAATGGATCAAATTATCATTGTTGAAGGTAATTAGTTAAGAGATGTTTTTATTTCCGATGCTTAATCGAGATGTAACTCATAGGAGGAGATATCACTTTAATATTAAGACTGGATCAAATATGATGCAGGTTTAATGTAAGTGCAAACGTGTTGGGTGTGGCTACATATAGAATGCAAGTTTTTATACCTCTTGATTATGAGCATAAAAGAGTCTCATGTTTCAACTTTGGCTCAGTGTACATCTGACATAAATACAACAGGCTCTTTATGAGTATGCAAAGTCGTTAATTTAAGTATCACTTACAATGTCAAATACATTAAAAAAAAACTTTGCGAGACATCACACATCATTAACAACATCGATATTTTCTGTACTGATGACAACACATCATAAAACTTATGTTTTCATAACCAACGATGTTCCGATGTAAACAACACACGAAACATGTTGGCATCCGTTTGTGATGCAATTTGAATCAATTCTTTTTATTTTAATAAGACCATACCTTGTTAATAAAGTTTTATTATTGAGATATTGCTGAATTATACTTATATTCGAATAAACCAGTTTGTGGATTATTTACAGGTTTATATTATTTTAAGCTCGATTATTTACCACTCTCATGTCCGATTCGTGGGCAGAAACTAGTACGGAGACTACGGGAATGTACACCTGGTGGTGATCGAACCCATAACCTCTTGAATGAGAGGCGGACACCTATACCACTCGACCACTCTCATCCTGGTGGGGATCGAACCCAATATCTCTTGGGTGAGAGGCGGACACCTATACCACAAGACTATTCTCAAACAAGTGGGGATCGAATTCACAACCTTTTGGGTGAGAGACAAACACCTAAACTACAAGACAACTCTCATCCTGGTGGGGATCGAACCGAACATCTTTCGGGTGAGAAGCGGACACCTATCCCACTACACTTTTCTCAACCAAGCGGGGATCGGACCCACAATCTCTTAGGTAAGAGGCGGACACGTTTACCCTTGGACTTCTCTCACTCGAATGGGGATCAAACCGACAAACTCTTGGTAGAGATGCGGACATCTATATAAATAAACTTCTTTCGTCCGTTGTTTATGAGATAGAACCGCTTCATCATCGCTTGGTCATCCCTTGAATTTTTGTCATTTGGTTGACAAAGGGCAGTATTTAAGTATGCGCGGCACATAAGAATTGCGTTTTGTAGTAGCGTATTAAATCTTTATTTAAATGATTAGACCGATTATGCTGATATATTTCATTAATGCCAAGTGCATTCATGTCGCGATGTCTTAATAGAACCAATTAGATATTTATCCTATTTCTACAATATGACACCAACATCTGTTTATTTACTTTTGCATGATAAATTGACAACGGGCTTCTACTAAGGGTGGAGTTTTGGGTATAGGCTAGGGTTTCAATCTAAACGTAAACTCAACAATACCCGATTAGGAAGCCCGCTGTATGAAGGTCGAAGGTATCAATATTTACGCCCTTTTTGATATTAATGGCACTATATTCAACAAACGAGGCACATTTTAGAATGGGGAGGTGTCCAATCAATTCATCATCAATGGCATCCATACCTTTATTTAGGACTGCAGTCTACAAAGGTCGACATAAGCAATGTAGCATCAAATTCTAAAACTCAAAAGGCTTGCAAGGCGTCTAAAATTCTGCAGTTCTTGGGTTTCCTATCCTTGAAAGCCCACTTGAAATAGAAATGCCTGCATCTTTGAATATCGGGGTCAGTCGGCATTTTCATTACGACATTGATTCATATGAGACTTTATTACTGGCTTGAAGACAAAGCGTTTGTCTGTACAAGCCCTCTTACGGTTTGTACGTGTATGCAAGGGACTACTTCTTTTTGCCGGAGTGATAGGTATGAAAAAATTGGGCACCACTGAACCATGAAAATGAGAACCAGAAAAGCATGTCATGTATTGTTCATATAAAGCGCGTGCATGCCGGGAAGCAAATTGTACATGTTTTGGGCGGGGTTTGACCTCCGTTAACCAATGAAAACTCAATACGGAAACACCCGAGGTACATGCACTTTTTAGATCGGAACTTTCATATATGGATATGCGTTAAAAATAGTACTTCATTTAAAAGGAACGCGTGTTTCAATTATGTGCAATACAGTATGTAGCAAAATGGTTTTTGTCATTGAAGCAGTTATAACATCCGACAGAATCACTAAGTATCGCTGAAACTAAATGCTTATGGAATCAAACTTGAATATATTAATCCGCATTTCACGCTACAATGAACTTGATGAAGATTTCAAGAGAGCCTTAGACGCCATTTTGTTTATATGGGACTTGATCCATAACAAATCCTACTCCCACTTTGGAAGCAGAGCAAAGTCTGATTAAATTCTGTAAAGGTGAGTTTATCTGAGATGCATGTTTTTATTTTTTTATGGAATTACATATTTTGAAAACTTTTCGCTAGAAACTTCACGTTTTATCTATCTTCGCGTACCAATCGAGGTACGGGTCTTCCCGGATGTACGGAGATTTCGTACCAGTAACCACTACATTATCGTTTCATCAGCATTCGCCGATAATTCGGCTGAAAAGAAAGGTAAGATATGACAGTGGTACGATATTGAATGGGTACGAATTCCCCGACATCCGTTTCCAATACACTTCTGACACAATGTAAATAGTGTCATTTCTACTTTTATTTCACAGGATTTTCTTATTTTTGGTTTGATAGCATCAGTTTAAACGGTTAAGTATCTGTTTTTCAACGTCTGTTAGGGATATTAAGCTGCTAAACAAGATCTTAAAGTAGGTGAAATAATTGTTGATGTCATGCCGACGGCCATTTTGAATATTCTGAACGATCTGCATTATGACACATAACACACAAAAACAAACCAGAAACGTTACTTAGGCTGTACTTTCAAAATACGTCACAATGCTGTTCATTTTTAAGATTAAATGAATTACTGAATGAAATAAATAAACAGTGATTGTGCTAGTCTTATTTTTTTATTGCTGTATTGTTTTTAATTGACAGGTAAACATATGATTGCAAATTGTGAAAGAGAAAGAGAAATTATTCAGCGTCCATTTAGACCTAATTTTGTACATGTATCTCGTATTTATTGAATACTCATGTGTCTTTTTGATCTTATATAAACAATTTATGCACTAGTCAGTTGTAACCATTGCCCCCCCCCCCCCAGATCCAGGGATTAGCGGGACTTTAACTGTCGGTCCAGCCAATTCCAGGTAACATCCCTGCCCTTCTGAGACAAACTGCCCCCGCTATCCCTGGTATACCGGACTAGCTTCAATAATGAGAGATCAGAGATAGTTTTATTATTATTATTTTGGCATTTCTTATGTATCCCAGTCTCGGGTCTGCTGTAGTAAAAAAACGTCAAAAGACTCGTTGACGGACATTTAAGTGGACTTACCCCTGGACCTGGGGGAGCCGTTGTAACAATTGACTGGTGCATTACTGACTTTTGTATTGTATATATAAGGGCTTTTATGATTGTAATTTGTGGTAAGTATTTGGTGGTTGTTGGAATTACCGAAAGCACTCTCCGAACCCTGCCCCATCCTCTCACGCACAAAATAGTCAGTACATTCAATAAGTATTAGAAATACTCATTTTACATTTCCACCAACATTTCGCTATCGTTGCCAACACAAATAATTTATAGTTTCTTCGTTTCATGGAGTTTGGATTCTATGCACTCAGAGAGTAATCAGTCAACTAAAGAAAGGCAAAGGCACGTTCCTTGGAGGGATTAACTCTGCAGAGACATAAAATTTTGGCTTAAATTGATAATTGTTTTATTTAAATTTGCCATTGATTTTGATGGCTACACTAAATAGCTGTTATTAGTTTTCAGATCCAGTTTCGATCTTTAAAACGTTACGCTTGCATAAAGTAAGCTTACCACAATAAATGCAGTTTTATTCGCCAATGCATATCAGAAAGTAACTTGCTAATGTTGATAATGTTTGATTATATCGTGACTGAATAATGGCATTTTATTTTAATATAAAATAAACATTAATAAATACTTTACACCCGAAACCGGATAGGTCACTATTTCAGGCTATGCAAATCTCAATTAAAAGTGTGACTGGGGTCAAACATGCGTTCAAAAAGTTCACAGCACATGGTTGAGTTCTTAGTGGAAAATTCCCCAAAATGTAACTAGCTATTTAAAAATAAATAAAAATGTATTATATAAGTGTACGCAACATTGTATTGAACAAACACATGACATAAAGGATCATGGTTCACAATTGTGATAAATGTCAGCTGTTTCACATGAAAAACAAACAGATACAATCTATATAAATGATTCAATGTTTGCATTAATGAGTAAACATATACAGTAAAACTGTGGTCATTCGAACAGGTGATCGTTCGAAAACCAGCTGTCATTGGAGTTCGAAGCTTAGTTAAATATACTGACACAACATTGAAAGTCGAGGAGTTGGGCACCTATGTCTGTCCCAAATTCACAAATCATGCGCGAAACCTTATGGTTATCTCTCAATACTTCTTAATACATTTCAACATTCTGTAAAAACACAAATGTATTGTTTCTTTTTCTATAGCCACCTGGTTGCTGAAGCTCTAGATGACCTTTATGGACAAAAATGCTGTTCAAGATAGTGCTGTCTGGAATTTCATACCGCCGCCAGAGAATGGAAAATGTTTTCAAGTAAGAAGAGATTCCAAGTATGTGCAGTTCTGACTCCTCCAAAATGCTTCATTGTAGTCAATAACCTTGGAGTTGTTTAAAAGCTCATTGCAAATTAT
Source organism: Mya arenaria (assembly GCF_026914265.1). Classification (NCBI taxonomy): domain Eukaryota; kingdom Metazoa; phylum Mollusca; class Bivalvia; order Myida; family Myidae; genus Mya; species Mya arenaria. The sequence goes on along the minus strand of NC_069134.1, from coordinate 61,869,971 downwards.
CCAAACGTATTAACATTTCATTTATTTTGTCTTGATCTTTGAATCCATGAAATTATTCTATGTGACTGTATCAAATTTATGACTACATATAGAATTGTGTATGTTACAAATGATTGCTAACTAGCATACCTTCACAGTAGTAGATAGTACTTTTATTCTGTTAAAAACATTGCATTTATTTTATTTGCAGATTCTGATGTGCCAGCAGCCTGAAGTGGTCAAACAATCTGAAACTTGGAGTGGATGCAGCACAGAATCCCACATTTCAAGAGAATGAAGATGTTAGTCACCCCTTTCAAACTTGTTTGTGTGTAAAATATACCAAAGTGTGACATTTACAGCAAATGTGTAATAGTTGAGCAACATATAGACAATTGCAAAACTCTGTTCTTTTAAAAACTCTGTTCTTTTAATTTTGTGCCAAATTTAGCATTTAAAACCAGATACTTTTCAGTTTTTGCTTACAAGTTTGTTCGGTTTCTTTTATTGCATGATTTGTTCAAGAAGCAATCAGTTTGTCATATAGTAATTATGGTGTTTTGACTGTAAATGAATCTAAGATCACTATTTGTATGTTGTTGAACGGATATATTAAATATTTAAGATCCAGCTGCCAGTACAGAAAACATTGATTCTGTGTAAATAATATAATATATTCATTTAAATTGTTTTGTTTTCATATATAAATGGTTTTGGACTTGCTCTATTTGCAGGTACACTGAACAAATATATATGAAATAGTGCTTAGTATTAGTAAGCTCAGCTGGCAGTTATTCACTGGGTTATTATTTGGATGACGGTAAAGTTGGAAGGTAGTTGGTAGTTGGTAGTTGGGGATTCGAATAATCAACTACTTACCAGTTGCCAGTTGGGGATACGAATATTCAACTACCTGCTAGTTGCCAGTTGGGGATTCGACAAACACTGTTTTAATTCACTTTTATTGGTATATTCGCCTGTCGGATATTCGACCATTTCCAGTCGATTATTCGCGAATGTTCAACTGCAAACCAGTCAGCAGTTGGGGATTCAGATTATGTCTATATGTATGCTTTTAAAGGTCACATATGGGAACATTAATCGCCAAATGTTTCTTTATGCATGTACACATATGTATGTTTGCGACGAACAATATTTTAATTTACTTTTATTCGTATATTCGCCAGTCGGATATTCGACCATTTCCAGTCGATTATTCGTAAATGTTCAACTGCAAACCAGTCAGTGGTTGGGGATTCAGAGTATGTCTATATGTATGGTTTTGAATGTCACATATGGGAAAATAAATCGCCAAATGTTTCTTCATGCATGTACACATATGTATCTTTGCGACAAACACTGTTTTAATTAACTTTTATTCGTATATTCGCCAGTCGGATATTCGACCATTTCCAGTCGATTATTCGCGAATATTCAACTGCTAACCAGTCAATAGTTGGTGATTCAGATTATGTCTATATGTATGGTTTTAAAGGTCCCATATGGGAAAATTAATCGCCAAATGTTTCTTTATGCATGTACACATATGTATCTTTGCGACAAACACTGTTTTAATTTACTTTTATTCGTATATTCGCCAGTCGGATATTCGACCATTTCCAGTCGATTATTCGCGAATATTCAACTGCAAACCAGTCAGTAGTTGGGGGCTCAGGTTATGTCTTTATATATGTGGCTTTAAAGGTCCCATATGGGAAATTTAATCACCAAACGTTTCTTTATGCATGTACACATATGTATCTTTGCGACAAACCCTGTTTTAATTTACTTTTATTTATATATTCGCCAGTCGGATATTCGACCATTTCCAGTCGATTATTCGCGAACGTTCAATTGCAAACCAGTCAGTAGTTGGGGATTCAGATTATTTCTATATGTATGGTTTTAAAGGTCACATATGGGAAAATTAATCGCCAAATGTTTCTTTATGCATGCACACATATGTATCTTTGCGACAAACACTGTTTTAATTTACTTTTATTCGTATATTCGCCAGTCGGATATTCGTCCATTTCCAGTCGATTATTCGCGAATGTTCAACTGCAAACCAGTCAGTAGTTGGGGATTCAGATTATGTCTATATATATGGTTTTAAAGGTCACATATGGGAAAATTAATCGCCAAATGTTTCTTTATGCATGTACACATAATTATGTATCTTTGCGACAAACACTGTATAAAATTACTTTTTCTCGTATATTTGCCAGTCGGACATTCGACCATTTCCAGTCGATTATTCGCGAATATTCAACTGCTTACCAGTCAGTAGTTGGGGATTCAGATTATGTCTATATATATGGTTTTAAAGGTCACATATGGGAAAATTAATCGCCAAATGCTTCTTTATGCATGTACACATATGTATCTTTCCGACAAACACTGTATAAAATTACTTTTTCTCGTATATTCGCCAGTCGGACATTCGACCATTTCCAGTCGATTATTCGCGAATATTCAACTGCTAACCAGTCAATAGTTGGGGATTTAGATTATATCTATATATATATGGTTTTTAAGTTCACATATGGGAAAATTATCATTATTGAATGAGTTTGTGTACTTGATCTCAAATGCATAGTAGCTCTATTTAAGTTAAATAAGAAGAATAACTCAAAACTTCGATATAGTATATATAGTAATGTATTATATATAATGTATACACTATTATTGTAGATGGTTGTGGATATACTAAATAAATTGCCAACAATAACAGAAATGCTTGTTATTTAAAAAGTCTCATTAACATATACGAAAAATGTTTCCCTTTTACTCCTAGTATGTTTCACTTAGTCATTAAGTAAACTTTAAAGTGTCCAGTCATTAAGTAAACTTTAAAGTGTCCGGCAATAACACTTCAAGCTTGTAGAGGCAGCGCCTTAGTTTATATTAGCATGCCATTTCAGTCGTCGTTTATGCACTGTCAATGAGTTCCTGAAACAAGTAGCTGTTTGCACATGCTAAATACGTGCAGGTTAGGTAAACATTTCCTGTTTGTATTGGCTATTTATGATACACGTGGGGTGCTCGCAATCATTCATACAATAATTCTCACGACTAAAAATGTCACTGGATCGAAATTCCTGAGAAAAAACCTACCAGGGTTGAGCCGTTATCGAACAACGGAAGCCGTTTATTTGGTCAATTAATGAACTGTTTCCTATACTTATTACTCAAGTCAAATATGAGCTTAAATAGAAGATATGCACATAGAAGCAAAATAAATAAATTCTAAACCAAATCGATTTTTGTTTTATAGACCAAGATTTTCCGGAAGCACAGATACACCAACAATATGAAATAAATATGAGTTAAGTTGGGTTAAACATACATGTCGGCTGAATTGTTTAAAGTCTTGAGTTGAAATATACATGAGTTGAGTTGATTTGAGTGAATGTGACTTATACATTCGAACATATTCACATATATGATATATACGGATTGTGACAATAAAGTTTCTACATCGCTCTCACCAGGATTACGTTATGTGTGTACACAATGCCCAACTCCATAACAAGGCTGATACTTTCACTGGGAACCGACGCCCTTGGATAAGCCTGTGGCGTCGTAAAGTAAGCGTACATCCTCTTATTGTATAAAGCCCAATGCGATATATAAACACACTTTTTGTTGTTTGCATTTTTGTGTGGGCCAATGACTTTAAAGGATATTTCAAAGTGTCTCTTCATTAAATTTCTCGTGGACAAATAACAAATCCTTATCCCGGAGTTAACGTAGATCTATTCCACTTGTTTAATACGTGTCAGAAGTAAAAGTATGAAAATGCATAGAGTATATTTCAGTTTGATTTTCAATTGACGTTTATTACTTGTTAAACTAGTGTCAATAATAAAAGGTGGACTATTCTTAGTAGTTTCACTGCTGTATTTCACATATGTTATCTGCTCACGTGACCAAATACACAATGGTGCCATTTGATCAACGAGCGTGTGGTACGATCACATTTTTAAAATGATAATTCTTCGAAGCCTAAACAGTCTGTACAGGCAAAGTTTATTTGTTTTACGGGAAAGATTTTCAAATTAGTTTATGAATCTCGCTTTCAATTTAAGTGAATATTTCGATCTTGCGATGGTCTGTCGTGAGGTATTTGTTCACGTTTGGTAAAGTCACACTCTTATTCAAAATCCATACATACACAAGAATAACAAACATGAATTTTGACTGATAAAGCTTTAATTACTTACTAAATAATGCATTTATGGAAAATATTAATTACTAATAACAAAATTGTAATCCTGAATTTAATTGCAGAAAGCGTAAAACATTAGATAATTGTTGAATGCTAAAAGATTTACTGTGGTCTACTATAGTCTCATAAGGTAGAGATACCGTGTTTTATGCTTATTTCTTTCAAATTAACCTCGGTATCCTTCATAAGAACCATTGTTTTCAACATTTATTTATCCTTTTTGGAATATTAAAACAATGTTATTAATTGTGGTAAATCTTATTTGGGAGAAAGAGTGCATCTTTAAGTATACAAGAATTTCAGCCAATAAAAAATGCAGATAGGCAATAACTAAGTATAAGGCTTAATTATAAAGAATTTCATATTTTACAATTGTTTAAATGTCCACCTATTGTCCACCTATTGTCCCTTATCATTGACAATGTGTCAGCTAATGAGGGTGAGTTCTTAGCCAGTTAAATGACCTGAAGTAAATTATTAATGAATAAGAATGGACGGTTTAAGCATACCTTAACTTTACATGAGAATCAACATTCTTGCCCTAAACGAGCCTGACCCACAAATAAGTTAACACACTCATAGATTAATTAAAATTACTGTTAAGCTTCAATGGCTGATGGCACCATGTTATTTTGGTATGATTTGAAATCACATAAATAAAATCAAAACACTTTGGAATCACCAGTCATTTAAATTCCACATATCTGTCGGTCCAATACGTTAAGACACTGAATCTGTCCACATATGCTACCAAATTTATAATATGCATATTGGAATGATATGGCGTGTAAATAGTAACTTTTGAATAGCCAGGATGAGGAATCGTGTGACTTCAATGGGTTCCTCACATGGGTCACCACGGGTCAATAAACATCTTAGATTGTACTTAATTTTAAGATGATTTTTCAAGTGTTATGATTGGACTGTAAAAAATAACTGACTTAATGGTATCGCTAAGGCCTCTCTAATGACTATAAGAACTATATTGAAAACATTGAATCACGAAAATCTTAAATTATATCACAACTCATATAAACACATAGCATCAACAGTTATTTAAAATGGTTTATGTTTTAAATATGTTTTAACGCGTATTCTATCATACTATATGTTGATTAAACATCTTGGAAAAATAGTATTCAGCAAAAAAGTAAACTTTTTAACGGTTATTCAAGTACAATTTTTGCTGTAGAGCTAGTTTTGTTTGAAATATTGATAAAACATTTTATCAGCATGTTGTATGAGAAGACGTTATTTTTTTAGAATATGTAGATTAAATCACACGCTAATTTGAATCATACATACCATGCTTTTATATGAAAAAAATGCGTTGATATTAACAGTAAGAATTGACTTCCAAGTAAAACATACTGAAATTACTTGAGTAGATTAAAGGTTCAAAAACTGTATGTCCATATACATGATACATGGCACACATACACACCAATGAATTACAAAACATGCAAAGCACAAGTTATATATAAAAACAGTAAGAAGATTACTACACCTGCAATTACGAGATATGCACAACTTGATAAACACAAAATTGAAACTATAACAACACTCGCGCAATAACAATGTAAGTAAACAAGTAATAGTTACCGCACCCACTACCCAAGTTATTGGCATTATTCATATTGAGTACGAGGGTGTTTGGTGTAGTAACTTGTTTGTATCATATTCATGATATTGCCAATAACACGTCAAAGTCTACGTTTTGAAAACGCCTCTGTGCATTTCAAGGAAATGACAGGCGAAAGTTCTGGAAACAATCATCTAATAGGAAGCTTTCTAATGTCATTGCCAATTGTGTTAATTCCACCAGTCCAGTGTTTCCTGGCTCATTTCGATGAACATTATAATACTGCCAACGTAAATACAGGGCCTTCAAACATAAGAAGCCGGTTTTAAATTCTGGAAACAAAACACCCGGAATATCCGGAAATTTTTCACCGGTCACCTTTTAGAACCTCAATGACTTTGTTTGCAAGAACACGGATGAATTTGATGCTCCTTCATGTGCCACAGACTGTCATACTCAATACCTTCAAGGCACTTTTTCCTACTGTTTCTGGCTTCTACACATAAAGCCAATGAACTTCATTCCAGAAGAACCTTGATTACCGTATTTACTGAGACGTTTTATAACTTCTACAAAAATCATTTGAATCATCTTATTGTCAATGTCAATGTAAATTTTCTGTTTAATTGCGTAAGTTGTTTTTGTTTCATCTGCTTATAATCACAATGGTTTTTAAGATGTCTTTAAACACGCATTGTTTTGAGCAGTAAATCAAGCAAAGAGATACGTTTTCACAGCTTCAGCTGTTGACTGCATTTCACTACTAAAACACTGAAATTCGTTCTCATTTTGAACATAATATATACCCCTTGTTGTTCATGACTGACTCGTCTCAAAATGTATACATGCAACACCATTGGTACTATCCTCGAGGGGGAAGAGACTATGGGGTACCAGTTACTGAAAGCCGAAAGTAGAGCAGAAATAGACGTTCTTTATTAAAAGGTGCACCAGCATTTATAAGAAAGAGGTGGGCTTCTTAACATGCACCAACTAGTAGAATGTGGCTAATGACACAAACAGTATGTCATATAAGATACGTGTAAGTCACAGATCATCTAAAAGTCAACATTACAAATTTGAACATTGTTTCCTAGATATACACCAAATAGCATTATTCAGTGATGAATCTGGGTCATAGAGCGTAGCTCGACAAAATAAAACAACATGCACATTCGGTCTTCAAAATTGTCTGTGTAAAGATATTGATCGTCACTGTATTCATTTTTTTTATTTTTCTAGTTTATGTTTGTTATTATAACGTTTTGAATGAACTCCCACTTTTTACGTTGCATTTTCATTGCAACTTGAATTCCATTAATATAAAACTAATCGACAAGCTACAGTACAATAATTTGCGTGCGGATAAAATAAAGCGTTAGTTAATTATACGCATGCTACATATTGAACGCTAAGAATGAGGATTACAATGCGCCTTCTGGTTACCTCTTCGGTATGGGAATACACTCTCAAATATACACATATCTTCTATCAATATCAATAACTCATCAAAAAAAGATTATAGACCCAATGCCATTTATGCGTTTCTTCCATAAACTCCAGAACCAGAATCATCAAAGATCATTCAATTTAAGATGTTTAAAGAAAAAAATACACTGAACTTCAATTTCATGATTTATTTACTTCAAATTGTTCAAAAAGGCCACTGCATAATTGCTGATATTAAGTAATCACATTACAAATCGTATCTGTAAGGTATAAGTGCCAAAAGGTTAGCTTCCAACTGTCTTCAAATCAAATGGTGTCAAGGTCTATTAGAATTACTTTCGGTTCGAAGACGCTGGTAAATTGCAGGGCGTTTTCATAAAGCATTAAACAGTGCGATATTATTACATTTCAGACTATGGTAACATGAACGCCAGCATATTTACCCAAGATTCCTTAATACAGAGCGATCAAATGTTACGATATTCCACAATGGATCAAATTATCATTGTTGAAGGTAATTAGTTAAGAGATGTTTTTATTTACGATGCTTAATCGAGATGTAACTCATAGGAGGCGATATCACTTTAATATTAAGAATGGATCAAATTTGATGCAGGTTTAATGTACGTTAATGGGAGCGATCAATAAAAAAACAAACGTGTTGGGTGTGGCTACATATAGAATGCAAGTTTTTATACCTCTTGATTATGAGCATAAAAGAGTTTCGAGTTTCAACTTTGGCTCAGTGTACATCTGACATAAATACAACAGGCTCTTTATGAGTATGCAAAGTCGTCAATTAAAGTATCACCTACCACGTCAAAGTCATTAAAAACTTGGCGAGAAATCACACATCATAAACAACATCGACATTTTCTGTACTGATGACAACATATCATACAAAGTCTTAATAACCAACGATGTTCCGATGAAATGAACGAAAGACTAACGTTGGGATCCGTTTGTGATGCAATTCGAATCGATTCGTTTATTTTAATAAGAACAGAATTATTGATATATTGCTGAATTTAACATTCATTCAAATAAACCGGTTTCTGGATTATTTAGAGGTTTATATTATTTTTAGCTCGATTATTTACCACTCGCATGCCCGATTCGTGGGCAGACACTAGAACGGAGACCATGGGAAAGTACACCTGGTGGTGATCGGACCACATCCCCTTGAGTTAGAGACAGATACCTACATCACTAGACCATTCTCATCCTGGTGGGGATCGAACCCAAAATATATTGTGCAAGCGGCGGACACCTATACCACAAGACTAATCTTGGGTGAGAGGCGGAGATTTTTACCCTTAGACTTCTCTGACTCGAACTGGGATCAAACTAGCAAAGTCTTTGGTGAGAGGCGGACACGTATAACTAGACCACTTTCGTCCCTTGTTTATGAAATAGAACCTTGGAATAACTGGCCAACTTTTTCATTCCTTGTATTTTTTTTGTCATTTGGTTGACAATGGGAAGCATTTAAGCATACGCGACACACACGCATTGTGTTTTGTAGTAGCATTTTAAATTTTTATTTAAATGATTAGGCCCATTTAATGCTGATATATTTCATTAATGCCAAGCTCATTCAAATTGCGATGTCTTGTTAGAACCAATTAGATATTTATCCTATTTCTACAATATGACACCAACAGCTGTTTAGTAACCATTGCATGATAAATTGACAACGGGCTTCTACTAAGGTGGAGTTTTGTGTATAGACTCGGGTTTCAACCCAAACGTAAACTCAACAGTACGCGATCAGGAAGCCCGCTGTCTGAAGGTCGACGGTATCATTATTTACGCCCTTTCTGATATCAATGCCACTGGATTTAACAAAAGAGGCACATTTTAGAATGGGGAAGTGTCCAATCAATTCATCATCAATGGCATCCATACCTTTATTTAGAACTGCAGTCTAAAAAAGATCGACATAACCAATGTACCGTAAATTTCTAAAGGCTTGCAAGGCCAGTAAAATCTCTGTTTAGATTGAATATATATCGCGGATACATATGCACGAAAGTGTTCAGTTTGCTAAGGGAATTTCGAAACAGGGATATGAAAAATTCTAGACGTTTTTGGCAGAATACAATTCAGAAGTGTCATCCAAATTACTACGAGGTGTGGTGGTCTAAGAGTAAATACGTATTAAACGACAATCTGACACTAATAAATCAAAGTATTATTAGTTTGTTTAGGAACTACATGCCTCGCAACTTTCTTTTGTCAAGTTTAGATGATTATTTTAGCTTTTTTATGCGCACAAAATAGTCCGTTCGGATAGTTGACCCAATACAGGAGATAAAAAATCAGAATGAGAAGTATATTTTCATTCGAAATGGTGATGAGAATCTGACATTATAAATCTGATGAAAGCTTACTTCCTACATTAATTGGTCACGCCATCACGGAAACTTAAATCAAAGCCATATGAAACATTGATTTAATCTGACATTTTTAAACATGCAATGAATATCCAATTTTCTTAGAATATTATGTCAGTACATTCTGCAGTTCTTGGGTTTCCTATCATTGAAAGCCCCCTTAAAATAGAAATGCCAGTATATTTGAATATCGGGTGCAGACGGGCATTCTCATTATGAAATGGATTTATATGAGACTTTAATCACATGCTTTTCCATTTTAGTTCTTGTGTGAGTTCCTGAAACAAGTAGTTGTTTGCACATGCTAAATACGTGCAGGTTAGGTGAGAATTTCCTGTTTATATTGGCTATTTATGATACACGTGTAGTGCTCGCAATCATTCATACGCTACTTCTCACGATTTAAAATGTCACTGAATCGAAATGCTTGAGAAAAAATCTACCATGGTTGTGCCGTAATCGAACAACGGAAGCAGTTTGCTTGGTCAATTAATGAACTATTTCCTATACGTATTACTCACGTCAAAATGTGCTTAAATAAAAGATATGCACATAGAGGAAAAACAAACAAATTCTAAACCAAATCGATTTTTGTTTCATAGACCAAGATTTGCCGGAAGCACATATACACCCACACTATGAAATGAAAATGAGTTAAAAAAACTGACGACTGAATTGTTAAAGTCATTGAGTTAAAATAGTTATGAATTGAGTTGATGTCATTAAATGTGACTTATACGTTCGAATTATTTGCAAAAAGGATTGTGAAACTAAGGGTTAACATATCTTTCACCAGGATTACATTCTGTCTGTGCACAATGCCCCACACCATAACAAGACTGATACCTACACTGAGAAACGACGCCCATGGATAGGCCTGCGGCGTCGTAAAGTAAACGTACATCCCCATAGTGACCGATACCAAATGGAATATATAAACACACTTATTGGTATTAGCATTTGGTGTGGGCCAATGACTTAAATGATGTTTTCAGTTTTCTGGGACCAATAACAAATCCTAATTCCAGATTGTACGTAGATCAATTCTGTTGAATGCACCGCTAAAATTATTTCAAAGAGTGTGCTAACATATTAAGCTTATGTCACTTGCCAACGGTAGCATTCACATAGAGTATATTTTATTTAGTTATCATACTTCTTATGATGATGTCAGTAGTTAAAGGTAAAATATACATAGAGTATAGTTTATTCAGTTCGCTTATTTTTTAAACTAGTGTCAGCAGTAAAAGATATAATCTTTTTAGTAAAACCGTGTTTGTAATCTGCCACGTGACCAAATACACATTGGTGTCACGTTATTAACGATCGTGTAGTACGATCAATTTTTTGTCAACCATGCCTTTGGGAGGTCCGACCGACAAATAAGCTAGCTCCTAGATAAATCTATCTGTAATGTATTGGTGCCCGTTGTCCCAATGCATGCACTTTTGGTATAAATTGAAAAGGTTCTAGTTGCTGGTAATTTGTCATGTTATTAATGGCGAAGAATGTCTACCATATTTGGTTCGACAATAATTACTTGCGAATTACAAATTCGGTAATGTGTCGTGTACAAATGTGTCTGATTTGTTAATAGAATTTATTGATATAGCACTAGCACCCTGTTATTTCTTTCTTTCCCTTAATCAGTCATTTCTTATTATAGACAAATCTGACAGCTAATGGAAGCATTACTTCCCACCCCCAGGTTCTTCCGCTCATACGAGGATCTATCGCTAGCGTCCTTTACATGCTGAGGATTAATTTGAGCACCTCGGCCATTATCCTTCGAAAACAACCTCGGATGTATATGGACGGTTGACAATGTCAGAATTCTTTACATTTAATCACGTTGAAAGTAGATCGCGTAGAATATATCCGTGGCTCGTTTTATGGCGGAGAAAGCCGGGGTGTTCCGATTGACTCACCGGATTTTGGGGCCTTCCTTTATCAAAGCATGTATCGAACAATCGCTTTTTCGAATTAATATATCTAACTAGCTAGATTATCTATTTCGAAAAAATACTCTTAAATGGTCTGTTTAGGCAAAGTGGACCTGTTTGTTGCAGTTTGGTTTGGTTAGGGTAATATCCTCTTCAAAAACAGAAAGGATAGGTAGGGTTTTTAACTTTTATCTCATGTTTTATTTGTCTTTATGTAAGAACGTTATTGTCATCATAGGAGAATTGTGTCAAAGTAATATTCTTTATTAAGCTTTGGAGGTTTTAACCTACATATTAAATACACACTTAAAAATAAATAATATGGTAATATTATTAAAAATAAATAAACATATATATTTTTTACCAACTGACTATAATTTTGAGGTCTGATAACATCTGGGGCTGTATATCATAACCATCTTAAATTTTAATTCATTTTAAGAGTATAATTCAAGTATTTTGATTGGACTGTAACAATAACAGGCCAATGGGCTGATTAGAACGATATTGAACATTGCCTCTCACCCTTATATCAGGAACATTTCAAATTCTATCACAACGCATTCTACAAAATAGCATCAACAGTATTTTGTTCAGCACATTCTTTAAGAATGCGTTTGTTTGTTGTTCATTTTTTTTAAATGTAGAGTGAAAACATACAAAAGTTGTCTTATACATACCATACTATTAAATGGAAAAATAAGTTGATATTAATATCAAGAACTGACTTCAGAGTGTCTAAATACATGATAACGGTGACAATGTTCACGGTGGCATGCTACACATGCAAGTACGAGATATACACATGTGCATAACTTGATAAACACAAATTATGCAAACTTGAACTTCACTCATGCAATAACAATGTTAAGAAAATAAGTAACAATTACTGCACCCACAACCCAAGTTAACCCGATCAAACGTCTAATTCTACATTTTGTATACGCCCCTGTATGTTTCAAGGAAATGACAGTAAAAAGTTCTTAAAATAATTATCCAATCATCGCATAGTACGCTTTCTGATGTCATGCCGACTCTGTCAGTTCAACCAGTCTAGTGTTTCAGGGTTAACTTCGGCAAACATTGTAATAATGCTATTATAAAAAGGTTGAATTTGGTATACGGTTCATATTCAGTTTAGTTAAAAAAATAAGGAACCTGTATTAAATACTCCTAACGGGCCCCATAAATAAGATTTACATCAACGACTCATTTTACTAAACTCAACGATTTGGTTCGCGGAACACCGTCTTACGATATGTCTCTGAATTTTGATGCTCCTTTTTGACACTTCACGGTGCCAATAACTGTCATACTCAATACTTCCAGCCAGCGTGGAAATACCTTCAAAGTACTTTACATACTTTTCAGTAATCCGGTTCCTGTGCATAAACTCGTTGAGCTTCATTCCGGAAGAAGCGTGATTACCTTATTTACGGCGACGTTTTATAACTTCTACCAAAGCTCATGTGAATTCACTTCCGCAATTCTATCAATCGCAATGCCCAATTCCAAAGAACAGTTCTGTTTAGTTCCATAAAGTATTTCTGTTTAATCTGCTTATAATCACTATGGTAAAGATGTCGCTAAACACTAATTGTTTTGGGCAGTGAATGAAGCATTAAACTACGTTTTTAAATGGGGGTTGAGTACAGATATGTGAAACATTTAGATGCAATTGAGGTTAAAACATTACACATTTCACCGTAAATGGTGCCTACAGCTTCAATTGTTGACTGCATTTCACTTTTAAAACCTTTAAAGTCGTTCTCATTTTTTTTACGCGCACTCTATTCACCGTAAGTTGTTCATGACTGCAAGGTTTCCTGAACCATTCAAGCAAGACGACTGGTACAACCCTGGAAGAGGAGGAGACAAAAAAAAACCAATGCCATTTAGTCATTTCTTGCAACAAACTCATGAACCAGAATCAGTCCATAGAATTTAAGATGTTTTTAAATGTTTTTGCTACACTTGAGTTCAAGTCCATCAACTTTTTACTTCAAGTTGTTAGCACCAAGTTTGAGAAAAGTTATTTTTTCTCTGGGCGTAGTTAAAGGGTTTACAAAAGGGACACTGCATAAATGCTGATTATTTACGGTTGATTACGTAAATAAGGTTACCGCATCACAGAAAAAAACGTATCTTTGAAACACATTACTGTTCGGAACAAAACAGTCGTTTAAATATTTAAATAAATTTGATATGTTGAACTTCTAATTACATATTACCACATACAAGTTTCTCCCCTAGCAGTGAATTTTCCATTCGTTTTCTTAATTCAGTAGAGAATGTCAAACACTTCTATCCATCTATTTCATTTATTCTAGTGTCATAGTAATGTGAAATTGGAGTTGCATTTTAATACGAAATATATCTCAATTAATAAGATGGCTTAATTCACCAGAGGGTTTAAATCACAGGATCTCATTGTCAAAAGAAATTGCTCATTCAGTCATTGATTCATTGTTTGGAGGAAATGCTCAATTAAACAACGGTTTCCTACAGTAAGCTGACTGCAGAAACTGGTCATTTCGTGGCACTAGCCATTTGAGATTTTTTTTATTACAATGAACTGTTTTTATTTTTGTTTGCAAAATAGTCCAAAAGGTTAATCAAATATTGATACTTTATCTTTAAATTGTTCTTTATTATGGTATTCTTTTTTTCGTCGGAAAAAAATAATTTTTAAATGTCACGAAAATATGTACCAGTTTGGACATTGAAATTTCTTATTATTTTCAAATCATACTGAGTATCATGAGGCATGCAAATTTATTAAGAAATTTAATACTCAAATTGAAGAATCTTGTTAAGTAACGTAACAAATTTAAAGAACCCTCAGACATAACCCAGCCAATTGCAAGTTGAAAAAAGCTATAGTAAACTAGTGACATATTTTTTCATTTCAATTTACGGGTCTTGTTTAAGCTAAACGTTGTCGCTTCTGTAGCAAGTTTGATGTTTATGTGATTTTTTGAAATTGTCACAAAATAATCATAATTAAACAAATGAGCCAAATGATACAACTTACATGAAATTTAGTTGTATACAACGCATTTAATCATGCTTACTGACATATCACATGGCTTACGACACATGCATTTTACGCATTTTTTTTATATTTTTCCAAATTTACTGGGTTTGCTAACCAAGAAATCAAAGTTAATTAAAAAAAAAGACGTCGGTTTATGTATCTGTACTAATCACGTGACTTTAACATGCTTAAAAGACACACTATAAACTTGAAAATAGTATGCGCTATTATAAAACAGGTTAGCACAGATAAGACAGGGAATACATATTATTTTTAGCCTGTAAAATTATGTTTTATCGGCCTCATACTAGCTCGTAAATTGACAATTTTAGTATTGTTTTAAAGAAATGCTGAATTTGCCAATTTTTTAACCATCTGGTGTTTTATTCTATTAAATGTGCTCGAAATCCTCTAGAACTTGTAAAACTCAAAACACGTAATTTTCTCGGGTTAAAATGCCTTAATTGCCTATGCAAAGTATGACCCAATGCCATGAAAAGTCAAAAACGAACAAATGAGATCAAATCAGTCTTCCCTATTCTAGTTTACATGCAACAAATAAAAAGGCCAGATACGACGATACAACATCCCCTTTTCAATGAACTCCGATTATGATAAATTGTATGATCAGTTGTCAATCTTTATGACCAATCATTATTTATTGACAAAACCTGGACAAGTGGTTCAATAGCGTAGGAGTACGTCATATGATGCTTTGGACGCTTATGCTTATGCATATTTATGAAGTAAACATGTTCGAAGGCTTGTTAACCGTTAACTCCCCAAATAACGCATGTTAACATTTCCAGGCGGTAACCCCAGCATATGTTAATACACATACTTTTAAATGTATATGTTATCTCTGTGCTTCGATTGTCACATTGTGGGTCTCTATTTTAGTGTTTTTAGGCCTTCAAACCATTGGCTTTTAGCAGGGCCATGGTTTTTATTTTCGGTTTCTTGGCTTGTATTGTATTACTGATCATTCTAAAACTCTAGATTTGATATTCATTTATAGGAAACTTACTAGTTTCTTTGTCATTTGCAAAAAGGTGAGGTCACAACTAGTAAATTATTTAAGTGAGCGAGAGTTTTTTTGTTTTTAAATAAAATAGATTTGTTTTCCAATCAAAATCTGTTATAACTTTTTTCAGTCGAAGGCACTTTAAAAGAATTGCAATCAGTTTTCATAAAGCATAAAAAGTGCGATATTATTATATTTCAGACTATGGAAATATGAACGCCAACATATTTACATAATTGTCCGTAATACAGAGCGTTCAAAATGTTACGACATTCAACAAAATATTAAATTATCATTGTTGAAGATAATGAGTTGAGAAATGATTTTATTTACGAGGTTTTTAATCGAGATGTAGCTCACAGGAGCCGATGGCACCTTTATATTAGAAATAGATCAAATTTGATGCAGGTTCAATGTATGTTAATGGGAGCGATCAGTCAAAAAGACAAACGTATCGGGTGTGGCTACATATGGAATGCAAGTTTTATAACCCTTGATTAGGAGCATAATACAGTTTCGTGTTTCAACTGTGGCATAGTGTACGGCTGACATAACTCTGATTGTTCAGGCTCATTAGGATTATGCAAAGTCGACAATTAAAGTATCACCTTCCATGTCAAATACAATTATAACTTCGCGAGAAAGCTCACACCATAAACAACATCGACACTTTTAACTCAACACTGATGACTACCATTCATAAAATAAAAATCTTCATAACCAACCGATTTCCGATGAAGATAAATTGTGCATTACTGGCGTTGCTGCCAATCAAACACAATGGAATAAGCGTGGCCTTGCCCATTGGCCAATGCTACCATTCAAATATTTAAGGGCACGCATATGAGTAAGCGAAGCCAACGGGACAACAAACACATTAAACATCACGGACGCTTAATAGGACATCATAAATTCTATTTCAATAACAGTGTTTGATTGTTTTTGAGGGAAGAACCAAACAAGTTTTAATTGATATTTAAATGAGTATTATAGGAATGAAAACAGCCAACTTGTTTTTTTTTTTTTTAAATAGGATTTAATAGCAAAGGAAATAAACGATTGTCACACACGAATAATAAAATATTATACTGGTCTTAAAGAAGCTGCATTAGTTATTTGTATTTCAGGGCCAAAACTATCACTTAATGGTATATATTTAAACTCTTAATAAATGAAAACTTACACGATAATATAATTATCGAATGTAGCCTCAAACGTGTAGAAGGAAAATCAAAATAACTTATGGAACCTTTGTGGCAACGCTTTTAAAACTACAGGGACAAGCCGTATAGCCATAAGCCTAGTAACAACTAACCACAGGTAGAGAACCCTTTAGACAATGAGCTACTACTCAGTAGCCTTTAACCCAATAGTCGCTAGCTCAGTAGCCTCTAGTGCCAAGCAACCACTAGCTCAGTAATCAGTAGTCACTATCCCAGAAGTCAATATCTCAATACTGACTTGCCCAGTAGACGCAATAGCAGTAGCAACTAGTCACGCGCTGAGGAGCTCCTTTTTGGTAAGAGGCTACTGAGCTAGTGGCTTCTAGACTAGATCTCTAGACGCCACTGGCTCGGTAGCCTCTGACCGAAAATATGCTAGCAAAGTAACGTCTAGACAAGTAGCCACTAGCTCAATAATCAGAAGTCAATAGCAAATTAGCCACTGTCCCTGAAGTCAATAGCCATTATCCCAGTAGCTACTATCCAAGTTGTCATTGTCCCAGTAGTCAATAGCTCAGTTGTCACTATCCCAGTTGTCATCATCCAGTAGCCACCGTCCCACTAGTCACTGAGCAAGGAGCCACTATCCCAGTTGTCACTTTCCTAGTAGCCACTATTCAAGCTGTCATTATCCAGTAGCCACCTCCCACTAGTCACTGAGCAAGGAGCCACTATCCCAGTTGTCACTTTCCCAGTAGCCACTATTCCAGTTGTCATTATCCAGTAGCCACAGTCACACTAGTCACTGAGCAAATAGCCACTATCCCAGTTGTCACTTTCCCAGTAGCCACTAATCCAGTTATCATTAACCAGTTCCACTAGTCATTGAGCAAGAAACCACTATCCCAGTTGTCACCAGCTGAGTAGCCATTATCCCACTAGCCACTATTCCAGTTGTCATTATCCAGTAGCCACCGTCCCACTAGTCACTATCCCAGTTGTCACTTTCCCAGTAGCCACTATTCCAGTTGTCAGTATCCAGTAGCCACAGTCCAACTAGTCACTGACCAAGAAGCCAATATCCGATCGGTAGGCTCAAGACCACAGTTATCTGCCGCCTGTTGGGGTGACCAAGACCCGGATGTTAATATAGACAAAAGAGTGCTTGTTTTCAAGTATCGATATTAAAGTTGAATTAAAGAAAAGAAACGGTCCGTCTTGACCTCAGGGCCATGTACTTCTACTTAAATTTTTGAGACATTGCATTGGTCAACCTTATGTTTTCTTGTGATTCATTTTTGTGTCTTGAATCGTCCTACAGCATCAAGTTACTTGTTTTTTTAATTGTTTTCAATTGTGACTGCTTTAAAGTGAAAAACCAGGTTAGTTTTTTATTAAATATATAGTAAAAATGACTATGGTCTCACGTAAGTAGCCCGAAATCCACTATCTCAGTAGTAACTAGCACAGAAGGCGCTTGCCAAGTTACCAGTAGCTATTCACTAACTTTTATGTAGTTGTAAATTGGTCAAAAAATGATCATATTGTTTCCCTTGGATACGATACTTACATGTTATATAAAATCCATTCAAAACACGCTCATTTTTAAGAATTTAAGATGTACAAATTAAGGTGTTATCTCAGAAACATGACTCTGCTATAAAAAAAACATTAATCTTTTTATTGAAACTCTCCGCAGAAACATTTGTTACCACATTTAGGAAACACAATTATGGTATCAAGTAATGATTCCTCTTTTAGACCATTCACTCGATTTCTTGGCATTTCTAATCACCATGCAATTTCAAGGAAATTTTTCTCAGTGTACGGCATCAATTTATACAAGATTAGTGTCATAGTGAAATTAAGTATCGGTAATTACAGCGGACAAATAGTGGATTGGTTGTGTTTTTAATGTCTGTCTTTTAAATATGGATGCGATCATGTTCCGTCGGGAAATATGTTTGTGAATTTAAATATGAAATAGACCCTACTGGGACAAGCCAAGCAGTCGTAAACACTATGACCTTGCTTAATGACACGATGATTATAAGCCAGGAAGACACAGAACAACAACAACAACAACAACAACAACACGATTGCACACAAAGTTCACATTTAAATATGACCTGAATAAATCGTCTGTCAAAAATGTTAATAACCACAATATCACTGTATCATTGATATAAGGTTAAGCATAGCTCGATTATAAAATAAAATATGTTTGTCTCGTCAGGTTATTTGTAAGCTCATGATAGGACTTTGAGTACTGGGTATGTTCCTGTAATCGTTCTTGTAATAGATATATAATCATACACCGTTGTGTCATATTTTCTTTTGTATAATATGAAGCAACGCCAAGAAAAGACCAGAGGGTTGTTTTCTTTCATAAATAGATCAAGTGCATATTCCTTGATCAGAAAAACAATACGTTATGTGCAATAAATATGTTCCTGAAAATGTTATTGTATCGGATATACAATTTCAAGCCTTTTGTCTTATTTGACGGCATATACAGCAACGCCTTCAAGTATCACGACAAATGGTTTACTTCAAGAAACGAGGAAATGAGATATAATTAATTTTTCCCTGATGTAGATTTCATACAAAAATTAAAATGGCAGGCAGAAAAATACAATACCATCCCCAACAATCAACTGATCCAATCGTTATGAATTGAATCATGCTCATAATATGATCATGAAAAAAATATTCTTCATTGACAAAACACCGACAATTGGTTAAATAATATTGGAATACGTCTGATTTTCTGTCGGTTGTCAGTTCAATTTTATTTTACCTAACACGCTTTCGCAATACAGACACCATCATTACCTTGCAATGGAGCCCTTCACATGTTCAATGCATGTTCTTCAGGGAATGCATGTTTGCTGACATGAGCAATCCCTTATCTGAAACATTGATGACAACAAAAATGATATTTTAAAATGCTTATGTAACCTGTCTTTTATTAGTGTAAAGTCATCAGTCCTTTGCTAAGTGTGTGTAAGGCTTTGATCCTTGTGCTTATAAACAGGGAAAAGCCATACGGATACTGCCTCTCATTGCATAATCGTCAATTCTAAAATAGTTGCTATTCCTTTATTTCTATGCCTGAGGTCCCAATTGGTAAAAAAACGTATCAGTGATTGTGGTTGTCTATTGGTTTGAACAACGAAACCTTCTGCGTTTAAGTGAATATATTTCTATCACAATCTTAGGGTACCGATACATAAGTCCGCTATAAATTGTCCTCATTAAAAGACACTCGCAAGGTTTTTTTCTAGAAGCATAATGCAGTGCAAAGTTTTGGCATTATGAAAAGATACTTTTCTTTTAAGATAGCTTTACAATCCGTAATACAGAGCAATCAACGACATGGAACGACATTCCACAAAGGTTAATAAATCATCAGCGTTGAAAGCAATATGTTTAGATAATTTTCTTTTTACGAGCATCTGAATCGAGTTATATCTCTCAGAAGACGACATCACCTTAATATTAAGAATGGACCATGTTTGATGCAGGTTAAATGTTAGCTGATGGTAGCAATTAATCAAATAGACAAATGTATCGGGTGTGGTTTCATATACACATTAAATTAGGTATTCGCACTTACTTGACACACTACCTCTTCCCTTTTTGTCGTCAGATGGTATTTTGGTGCGAATGTTAAACCGTCTAGGCTTCAGTTTCATTAAATGTGTCGGGCAAATCAAATGGATTGATATTAGTACAATCAATTCGAAAACAAAGAAACATGAACGTTAATGCTACTTTTCGAATAAAAATCAACAATTTGTTGATATTTAGGTCATGAGAATTATGTTTGAATTGTACAACATTTTATTGGGATGACCTCGTAAAGTTTTTTATTCGAAATTATCAATAAAAGATTGCTTATTTTGGTACTGAATTTGCTTGATTAGTTGAACATTATAAAGAGCATATTAAAGGAAGAAACGTAAATGAGAATTTGTATTTTAATAACTTGTTGTCGCATAAATATTTTAATTGTGCACTGAATACTTGTCAATACAATTTGATAGCTCATAACACACCTATTTCAAATTAGTGTTTATGACGTACACGATACAGGAATCTTTTTTTAAACACGGGTATATGATTACAAGAAACAATAGCTCAATGAACTATTTTTCGACATAAATAACAAACAAACATAACATAGCAAAGAGCTGTTGACCTAGAAATAAAAGTATATAGTTTTAAATGAGTACAATATTTTAACTATCAGTCCGTTTCTTTATATATTCATGCATAAAATTACAAAAAGGTATGATGGATTAGAGCACTGTTTACAGTGATAACATTAACTAGTTTTCCCAGCTGTACGGACATTCCACACTCGCACGGTTCCTCTAGTTGACATATCACTGTAAAATGCTTAGTTCTTTCAAGAGTATAAATTATGGATACTCGTTTACATTCAAAGCAGCAAAATTGTATGTAGCATATGTACGTAAATGGGAATAATAGCATGGCACAGTAATGTGTAGTTGGTAAAAAGGTTATAATTTATACAGCTTGCTAGGAAAAAAATCATTAGAAAGTATTGCTAAGAGGAGGAACTTAATTTATCATGCAATTTAAATACTGCTAGATTTTGTTGATATTGTCAGAACCAGTAGCTCATATAGGTATGGTTGCTCCTACCTATAGGTTACCATCCAAAATCTCTGCTCGGCCACTGTCCTGACAATATCAGTACCTAACGCTGTGTAGTATTATAAATAGAAAAAAATCCAAATCGTAACACCTTAACAAATACTTGCCGAAAAAACAAAAACAAGGGGTTGTAGGTGTTTGACAGATATAAATGCTATATACATTTGGATCAATCATGAATAGGCATTTGCCCTTGTTTATTTATTTATATATTCCAGTGGCCCGCTTAAATCTGTTCCCGGTATTTGAATGCCACATCTTGTTCAGTGGTTGTAGGCCATCCCACTGAAAACAAAACTCCGTTTCCGTGGAGACAACGGATATAAGATATTCTGTGAAACACCTTATAATACTTATTTTCTTATATTTGTTATAAACGAGTATTTGGACATTGCACATTTACAAGATGGACCAGTCCAGGTACGGATCAGCCTTTTTAAATTCCATGTAGTTTTGAGAGCACTTTACTTCTTTTGGGAGGCTGTTTCATACCTGACCTGCCTCAACTCGGAAAGAATTCTTCCCATATTAAGCTGTTCTTACTGATAGTACATATACACAGTTATTATATCTGCGATTAAAACTTCATGTCTTAAAAGCTACAAGGTTTTGAACATATACTGGTAATATACCGTACAGTCATTTGTAAGTTTCAATAGCGATGCATCTTAGTAATACCATGTTCAGATTTTGTAATGGTGGCAATTGAACTATATGATGAAGATTTTCGTAAGTTGAGGTGTAAATATTAAAAACAAGTTCTTAAGCTCTGTATTGAATCTTTTCCTAATTCTTTTAGTGTTGGTCTTGCCACAAAAATGCGAAATGACAGGAGAGTTGGATTTGGATCTTATAACAAATCAAAAGATAATAAGCTAAGTTTTGATTGTCAAAAGTTTGCTGATAATTCAATAAGCCATCTACCTCAACGCCTAAAGTTTAACTTGCTCTTCACAAATTATAGTATGATTAAGTAAATGCCATCTGCAGAATTATACAAGGCTGTCTGGTATAAGATGTCATTGAGAAAGATGATGAAGAATAGAGGCCCTAATATTGGCTGTTGTGGCACACCTTTGCATACTTACCAGGCCAACTTATTGATTAAGTAGATGTCGTCGAGCAAGTTGATGAAGCCTAGAGGCCCTAATAATGGTCCTTGTAGCACGCCTTTCAATATACAGTCCCACTCACTGGTGATATGACCAAGATTGACCCTTTGTTTTCGGTTGGGAAGATAACTGTTAATAAGTTTACATGCTGGAGCTGAGAATTCATATGCATTAAGCTTGTCTAAGATGAGATCATGGGACAGGCAGGCAGTCGAATGCTTTTCAGAGATCCACTAGAAATGCACCTTCATAATTGTTCTCGTCAATGGCGTTCTTTCACCAGTCGTAAAATGGTAGTTTGACATCCATAATTATGTTGTTCTTAAAGCTTCCTTGAATAGATGAAAAATGTTATCAAAATGACTAATCAGTTGCTCACTTATTACCCGTTCATATAATTTTGACATTTTATTATAAAGGGGTCATTTTGAACATAGGGGTAACATGAGCTAGCATTAGACTATTTGGTTATGATCCTTGGCTTATGATTTCTTTCGGATTGGAACTTTTAAAGCATCTTTGCCAGCAATATTGATTTTGTGAAAAATCGGGTCTATTCCAGTTGCTTCTTTTATTTAAACTATCAATATCTGTTCTTATATCTTAAATCGGTGATTGGGTTGAAATAACTATCAGGTGACATTTGGCATTTTTCCTGTTTTTGTCAAGATAAGGGTGTTTATCTTTAAGCTCTTTGAGATACAGAATGTCCCATTTACGCCCCTGGACTGACAACTCGTAGCACAGGCACTCAAGTTGATTCAGGTCCCTTTGAAGGATAGATCAGCTCGGGTGAAGACCACCAGCCTTGCACCATGGCAGTTGCGACTTCGTCTTTCTAGCTTGCAGTGAAAAGGTTGCTGTTGAAACTCTCATCCACTTTTGTCTCAGCAATTACGAGCAGATCTGAAAGTTTATCATCAAGATTTTACAAATTTCATGATTTTTTTATCGTATGCTATTTATATTACGGTAGCTTAGCACTGGACGCTTATTGTGTTCATATCTGGGAGCTTTGATATTGTAAAATAAATCTTAAGAGCCACTGTTCGTGCAAGATAAGACAGAATCATTAGTCATATGGGCAGTGGTATGTCCGCCGTGATGTCCTTACCAGGTAGTAGCTAGTGATCTTCGGTATCTGGATTCGGATGAAATGAGTCATTGATATCTAAAATCTGCATACAACTGTGAGTTGCAGATGATCCAGGTCCATCTGATCGCTGATTGATATTTTTTGGGGTGGGGATAAAATGAGTCTGAACAATGAAAGCAATGCTTATACTCAGGGCAAATGGAACATGGAGGACATGTCAATAAAGCATCAGATGGATTAATCTTTAATCCTGATTTAAGATCTTGGTAGTTTTTTTCCTTGAGTTCAGAACACTTTTTATGAATCCAGTGATGACAGATAGAGCAAGATAAAATTTGATGATTTACGTACATTTTATTGCAAATACTGCAAATGTTCATAGGGGTATTAACAGAAAGTCCAAAATGTATACAAATATGTAAGATCATTTTTCGGTTTGTCGATTTTCCATCTGAAATCATTCCGTCCGAATACTCTGCTACATTCAAATTTAAAAGCCAGACAGACACACAACAACAATAACAATAATATCACGTACAAAATTCACATAAAAATGATATGAATACATAGTCTGTCAAGCATGGTATATAAGAGCATGTATCATTGATTTTGTAAGCTGAACCGTAGCTTGAGTATGAAATCAAAATTTATGTTTGATCTTTATGCCGTTTACTAGGATCATTATTTAAATCTTGGGCTGTATTTATTTTAACTTATATATATTAAAGGATCACGCCATATTTGAAGATACAAAATATAAAGCAACTCTAAGAAAAAAAATGAGGACTTGTTTTCTTCCAATTATGCAGACTAAGATCATATGCATATTCCGTAATCAGAAGTGATTAAATTCAATAAATATTTTTTATTGTATTCAATATAGAATTAAAAGCCATTGGGCTAATATGCCTATTTACAGAAGTGCCCTGACTGTATGTTTTCGTCCCAAAACGAGCACATGAGATCAAATGAATATTCCCCGAATTAGATGACATACAATGAATATATAAGGCAGATAGGAAAATGCAATACCATCCCAAACAATAAATTAATCCAATCTTGATAAATTGTATGATGCTCATATGATCATACTCTATGACAAATCACTCCGCATTGACAACATCTAGACAGATAGTTTAATAAATTAGAAATACGCCAGCTCTTCTGTCGGCAGTCAGTTCAATAATACTTTCCTAACATGCTTCAGCAATACAAACAGGATTATGTCCATGCATGTAAGGAGTGCAGATGTTGAATACGTGTTAAAGCCCAGTTAGCGTATATTTCACTGGTCCTTTCAAGAATGTGTCTGAAACATTTATTGATGAAGATTTTAAACAAGGATGACAATTGTTTGTTTCAGTGTAAGATCGTAATAAATTCCACCAAATGAGCACCAAAAGTTATATTTTTACTTTGGGTGTTCAAGAGGTTGAATATAATGCTGTCTTACACTGAAACAAACATTTTTCTTTATTTTATTATATATTTGATTTGGAATTAAAGTAATTAAATTACATTTGTTTCACGAAAAAACGCACTTATCTGTATCATTTCGGAAATGACGCCATTGAGATTGTGTCCCAGCTCTGTGCACACTGATGTTTGTTTGGAAATGGGAACGGGCCAACATTACAAAACAGCGAAAATTATTAATTTGATATTGTAACTATTTAAAACACGGGGATATCAACTTTATATCACTGATAAGTCTCTAAACCACCGAAAAGCATATACCAAACACGTACATCCTGTATTTCTCAATGGTAGCGTAGTCTGGCCTGTGTTTATAAGGAGTGAACATGTTGAATTCGTGTTAACTTGTTTAAAGCCCAGTTAACCCATCTTTCACTGGCTCTTCAATGGGGGCGTCTGTAACATTTATAATAATTGATAAAGATTGTAAAAAAGAGGATAATTGTTTTTTTTCATCTTATTATATGATTTTAATTCGAATTAAAGTACTTAAATCAAAATTGTTTTAAGAAAAACGCATGAATTTGTTTGCGCCCGTAACGTCATTTCGGAAATGACGCCGTTGAAATTGTGTCCAAGCCCTTTGCGCACTGGCGTTGGATTTGGAAATGAGATCGGGCTAAAATTACAAAACAGCGAATACGATTCATTATTTGATATTTTTACTGTTTAAAATTCTGGGATAGCAATTTTATTTCACTGATAAGTCTTTTAACCGCCGAAAAGCATATACCAAACATGTACATCCTGTATTTCTCAATGGAAGCGTAGTCTGTCCTGTGTTGTGTGTGTGTTAGGTAAGGAGTTTTACACCTTTTAAACGCGCATTCTCTCATATAATATGTTGTTTAAAAATTTGATTCCAAAGAATATTCTACAGCATGAACTGGAATGTAGAACAACTCAATGTTTTTTTAATAATTATTCAAGTTTTGTTCTGCTTTAGAATAAGTTTTCTTTTAGATATTAACAAAGGATTTTTATCACCAATATACATTCTATTAGAAGATATGTTTGAAAAGAGTAACAACATTTAATATTTTGAATCATACCATAGTTTGAATTGGGAAAATGAGTTGAAAAAGAGTATATATATTATATTTTTATACTCTATATTTTAAATGAATAATGTTGATATGTTTTGAGATTTGACTTGTTTTTTTCATGATATTTTGAACAGGGCTTGTAAGTGTGAGTCCCATTCCGTTATCGGTAATGCTAAAATATTTGATATCCATTTATAACTTAGTCAAGGTTCCCAATACGTAAAAAGTATCAGTGATCGGGTGTGCATATACTCTATTCGTTTAATCGACTCAAACCGGTTGTGTTCAATTGAATTATAATTGTTGTCGCCTCGCTGTTGAAAGCGACGCGTCTTATGAAACGCTAGTTCGGGTTTGCATATAATGGAGGGCCGAGTTATTAATAAAAACTCGTTGAATTAATCTTTCACCGTTTTTGTGAAAGTGTAATGATGAATTGCTTTAAACCACAGAAAGATCATTGTTAAGAAATTTAAAAAAAATGTCTGTAGTTCTATTACAACGCTGAAAGAGAACACAACAACAAGTTGATGATTTTTTTTAACAGCTTGCATTCAAATATAAGGATATCGAAGGTAGAACTCCACATGAAAAGACACGTGCCTATACGTTTCAACAATTTTTTTTCACAAAATTGAAACAGTTTTGCACACAATTTGGTAATACAGAGCAATCAAAATGTTGTTACATTCCAGGAAGATTATTGAACTATAGGTCATAGTATTTTTATTCCTGTTGATAATAAGCATTTTAACAGTTTTGTGTTTCAACTCTGGTTCAACGTACGGCTATTATAAGTCCTAGTATTCAGTCATTTAATGCAAAGTTGTCAATTAAAGTATCGCCTACCATGTAAACAGGTTTAAAACTTGGCGACACATCATGAGCAGCATCGATGCTTCCAACACTGACGTTTACCAAAAGCAAAATAATGACTTAATAACCATTTATGTTCCGAAGATGATAGTGTTCAGTAAATGCTTTGTTGCCGAAGTTATGATAGGAACAAATGGGTCAAGGTAATTTTACGTCAGTAATCACTGCCATCAAGCAAATAACGTGACCATATATAACATCGATAAAGATTGTAAATTATCATTTATATCAAATATGTATTTTTGTATTTTAACCTTTATGCACTTTGCCTAATTGAAATTTGATAAAAACTGTTCAGAGAAGAGAGAAGAAAAACATTTCAAATAAAAGTGTATAAAGTTCATATAACTGAAATGCAGCTGATGGCAGAGGTCTGTTCTGCTTGTCAGGGGAGATCACTACGTAGCGTAGGAGAATGGGCAACTATTTGTGCTAGCAGAAAACACTCACGCGAAACACACAGACAACGCACACATATTTTACATCAACGTATCATAAAGTTACCACCTTGTAACTCTCAGCGCTAAATTAGTTAAATTGAATTCGGGCTTTGAGCATAACGCCTTACCCAACATTCTCTGATTATACAATGCAAATAACAGGGAAAAGCACAGTAGCCAAGCTTGTTGAAATGAACAAAGGCCAACAGGCCAAGGCGTAACAGGAATCACCGTGAGACACAAAATAAATATTGTATTAATGGTCAGCGAAAACACTAGACCAGTAGCCACTAGCCTAGTAGCCACTAGGTCAGTAGCTTCTTACCCAGTAGCCACTAGCCAAGTAGCAACTAGGTCAGTAGCTTCTTACCCAGTAGCCACTAGCCCAGTAGCCACTAGGTCAGTAGCTTCTTACCCAGTAGCCACTAGCCCAGAAGCCACTAGGTCAGTAGCTTCTTACCCAGTAGCAACTAGCCCAGTAGCCACTAGATCAGTAGCTTCTTACCCAGTAACCACTAGCCCATTAACCACTAGGTCAGTAGCTTCTTATCCAGAAGCCACTAGCCCATTAGCCACTAAGTCAGTAGCTCTGAAGCCTTGTGCACATAATGTTCAATAGCCTGTTTTATAAGTAGCATCCAGCTCAATAGCAACTAGCGTCTAGTTCAGTAGCCACTAACAAAGTAGCCACTATCTCAGTACCCTCTTTCCCAGTAGCCACTAGCTTTAGTAGCCACTAGCTCATTAGCCACTAGCGTTTAGTCCAGTAGTCACTAGCCCAGTAGCCTCTTGCCCAGTAGCCACTAGCTTTAGTTGCCACTAGCGCATTAGCCACTAGCGTTTAGTCCAGTAGCCACAAGCTCAGTAGCCTCTTGCCCAGTAGCCACTAGCTTTAGTAGCCACTAGCTCATTAGCCACTAGCGTTTAGTCCAGTAGCCACTAGCCCAGTAGCCTCTTGCCCAGTAGCCACTAGCTTTAGTAGCCACTCGCTCATTAGCTACTAGCGTTTAGTCCAGTAGCCACTAGCTCAGTAGCCTCTTGCCCAGTAGCCACTAGCTTTAGTAGCCACTAGCTCATTAGCCACTAGCGTTTAGTCCAGTAGCCACTAGCCCAGTAGCCACTTGCAAGTAGTAAGTAGCCCAATCGCCACAACCTCAGTAGCCTCTTGCACAGTAGCTACTAGCCCAGTAGCCATTAGCGGAGTAGCCACAAGTCCATTAGCCATTAGCTGAGAAGCCACTAGTGCAATTAACACTACCGTCAAGTACAGTAGTCACTAGCCCAGTAGCCACTACCCAGAATATTGCTCTCAACTTACTAACCTTTTAGATACTATAATTAAGTGGAATAAAACACAAATGTGATTGTTGTATACACATAATACAGTTTGTTTTTCTTGTTTAGAGACGAGTATGTTTTATATTATAGCTACAAAAATAGTATCATAAAGGATGTTCACATTAAGGTCTAATATCCGAAACATAACTCTGCCGTGATATCCATTGCGATATTTTCTGTACAAACATTATTTTACACTTAAAGGAGAGAGACACACTTATGGCATCAATTTATAATTCCTTTTATAGACAAAACATTCGATTAATTGGCATTTCTAATCACCATGTCATTGTAATGTCATATTTCACATTGTATGGCATCAATTTATACTAGATAAGCGTTTTAGCTAAATATAATGTTGCTAAATACAGCGAACGAATAGTGGATGGGTTTGTCTTCTAAACTCGGAAGCGGTCATATTTCGTTGGGCGTTTTCTCGCAATGCAACAGTCGCCAACCTTATGGCATTGCTAAATGAAACGTTGGTTAAAAAAAGGCAGACAAACAACATATTCAAGATAACACACAAACGTCACGTACATCTATCATATCAATAAATCGTTTAACAAAAACATGTTGTTGTTTTTTTATATTTACAATTAAATCACATTTTACAGAGTGCATCAATTACCGGTGTATTTACAGTACCAGCGGAATGCGCATGTCACGCAGAGCACGTTCTTAGGGAGCATTTCCGGTCAATTTTGTTTAGAAACCTTCAGAAAACTGTATGGGCATATATTTTTTTACTTTAACAGTCACATTTGAAGAACAAAGAACTGGCAGCTGTAGAACAATCAAAGACAAAAACAATAATCACAAGAAAACATGATGTTGACCCTTGACCCGGCTGTCAAAATGGAGTACAATTATATAACACTAAGGTCATGTCGTTATTCGGCTACAAACAACCAATTTTTACAGACTTCTACACGTTATAATTTTTCAAACTCTGCTTTTTTTTAAGACAAACAGAAAACACTTCAGAAACCCTTCCTTGTGTTGTATTATCATTCCCTACCAAAATGTTGGAAGGATAATAGAGTACATTTAAGTATATTAAGCTTTCCTTTTTCCACCGATTATTAATAAATAAGTAAAAGCAAAATTGCGACCAAGGATGTGTCACCATATAATGGCCTCGCTAGAAATACAGTTAACTGTACTAGCAAAATACATTTCGAAAACTAAGGCTTAACAGATATATGTGTGGTTCAGGTAACCCGACCAACCCTTTTTGCGCCGACCCTAGCAATTTTTATCGATTTCTGGTGGTTTCGATTTTTAAAAATAATAGTGTTTTGTAACCCTGAACGGAACTAATTTAGTACGAAACAGAAACGCTTGGAAAGCGTCTATCAAGCGTTAATGCAAACATGGCGCCGGCCACAGGGTTCGGCGTGACGATAGAAAATACGTGCATGTCCCTTCTAAACGAACTACAAGAAAGACCGTTGATGCAAAGCATCAAAGGGCGCCGTTTAATAGTTATGCATTTGTTATATATTGAAAAACGAGAAATGTCAAGGCCAACAAGCATGTCATGGTGCAACGAACCGCATCCATGAAATTCTCAAAATATTTGTAGTATTCTGCTTGACAACATAGGCAAAAACATTGAAACTGAAGGGTTTCAAGTTGAACATTTCATTAGGGGTGTGGTACATAAATGAACACGACAGAATTAGGGTACTTGTGCACTGCACTTTTTGTCATTGCCACATATCCATATACCAAGTTTTATATCAATACCATAAGTAGTTTTAAAGTAATGCTCTGGTCAAGAAAAAGCGACAAAGGGCAATAATTATGCAATTAGCTGAAATACAGCCATAGTCGTTGTGCACTACACTTCCTCTCGTTGTGCTAAATACCATTGAATGATGTTTAGTGAAATTCCAAAAAGTAGTTTTCTAGTTATGCTCCGGACAGGAAAAGGTACAAAGGGAATAACTATTTCAATACACTGAAATAGAGTTATTGTTCATGTACACTGCAGTTCTAATCATATAGGGGGAGGGGGCAACGTCATCATGCTGGAATGACAACTTTAGGGAAGAATAAGTTTCCTCATTCATCATACAGAAGTGATTAAAAAACAACATTTTTTTAGTACTTTAATAAACATTATCATTTCGTTTAAAAGTTGCAAACATAAATAGAACATAATTATTGAACTGTTATATAAAAAGTGAACATTGTTTACTAGATGAAATGCATTTATAACATAACATGCCTTGTTTTAAGCTGTTTAATAATACTAAAATTTAATGTAAAATTGAATAAAAATCAGGTCAATGGAGTTATAATGTTAACTTCTTCATTTACATGGTAAAGAAGAGTTGAAAATGGATGTTTTTAGGGGATAATGAAAACACCACAAAAACAGCATGTGTCTTATTGGACAATGGCATTTGTTTCAAAAATGATAAAAATAATAAATTCAAACTGAATATGTATCAGACTATGTAGGAAAGAAATAATACTGTTTCTGTTTTTCACAAAGGTTTTGAAATACAACAATGCACATATAAGCATAAATAGGCCAAATATGCAAAAAAAAATATTAGTAAACAATGCGTGAAAGTGATACTGAAGTTGAACACTTAAAATAATTTCTTTGTGCATTAAATGAATATATACCAGAAAAGCAATACTAAATCAAGTCCAAAATGTATAATAACATGAAGAACACCCCTTTATGAATATCTTTATAACAAATCAGAGTACATGTAAACAACAATCATTTATATCATTAGGATCAAATGTGTCTAGTTTAAAGTGTGTTTTCATTTGCATTAAATTACAAGCAATTATAAAAATCCTTAAATGTATAAGAAACTGAAGACAACAAAGAATAACACCCATTTATGAATATCTCCAAAACAAATCAGAGGTCACCTAAACGATAATCATTCATATAATAAGTATCAAGTGTGTCTAGTTTTTGTGTGTCTGTTCATTATCTTTAAATGAGCATCTTTAAAGTGAAACTCTTATTAGAAATCAATACATATAATTGTATTTATAACACACATCAATTTGACTGATAAAACAATAACTACTTACTAAATAATGCATTTACTGAAATATTGTTTACAGATAACAAGCTTGTGACCCTGTTTATAATAGCAGAAAGCATGACAAATATTAAATGATTGGTGATTGCTTAAAGATTTACTGTGGTCTACTAAAGTATCACAAGGCAGAAATACCATGTCTTATGTTCATTCTTATTAGCAAATTGAACTCAAGATCCTTAATTCATTAGAAACATTGTTGTTGACATCAACCCATTTTAAAAAAAATCAAAACAATAATATTAATTGTGATAAGTCTTATTTGGGAGTAAGAGTGCATCTTTAAAAATAGTGTGTGTTTTTTTTTAAATTAAATATGTAACAATTCAATTTGACAAATGAGACAAAAAAATTAAGTTAGGAAATAGAAGTAGTAATTGTACATAATACAAAACAACAACAAAAATTGACAAAGCTCAATATAACAGGAAATCTATATGAAAACAAAAATCCTTAAAGGCCATAATTATTTAAACTCAATTAAGGTATTTATAAGTAATACACACTTTTATAAAGCTTTTACCGACAACATAGTTATTATCATGGTACACTATGGGACTTTAATCCAAATTTTGAAGATTTTTTACTGTGAATGAAAAATATTTTGTATATATTTGATTTTTTTTCACATTATCAGAGATTATGAAATAAACACAACAGTTTCTGGTAAAATAAACTTCAGTTAACAGAAAACTTAAATTCAACCGAACATATTATTGATACACATGGAAAAAAATCATTTTGATTGATCTTGTGAGTCTTCGGAACAGAGCAGCATTTTGATGTTTGAAAATATATAGCAGTTTTATCAATTCATAAAAAAATAGTTAATAATAAGACAACCTGCTGAAATCATTTAAAATATTTTCTATGATGTCTAATGAACAATAAGACAATTTATGATAGTTTACCGTTCAGTTTTGAAGATAATGTCATGTAACTTTACATTTTTATAGCTATTATAATGCTTAGAAATCAACCTTTTTCTTGTAAAAATTGATAAAGCTTAATTGTAATCATTCAAATAAATGAATTTTACTTATGATACTAACTCAGAATTCAGATTTAAAGACAATGAATGTACCTTTAAATTAAAATATCTAAAGAAACAAGAACACTAAGTAGGCGGTAGTGCCCCTCCAAAAATGTCAGAGTGAAAGTTCTCAACTAATGTCTTTTTAATATTATAACATGTAAACAGTCCCTGTGAGTAATCGATGTCTATTTGTTTTATTTAGTCAATGGTATTCTTACATTTAGAATTTTTCACAATAATTCTTCACTCTTCAACATTTGAAGTTTGGTTTGTTCCCATGCGTTTGTACTTGTAGTGTGTGCACAGATGATAATTACTCAATGCTGAGTCAATGCTGATTTGGTTTCCATGCCCCTTCAGGTTCTTTACCCATCTAGAATGTTTAGTGCTGTAAAAAAGTACTTTCTAACTAATTAGTATAGATAATAATACTGCCATACATATACAAAATAAAATATAAACAGTTTAATATTTATCGACATTATTTAAAAAACAACAACAACAAGCTGATACATACATGTATATAATATAAAGAAAATTACTAAATTTATCAATAAAATTCATCATCACCATCAATACCACCATCACCACCACCACCACTGGATTATTGAATACAGTGAGTTTATAAAACAACAAACACCAACTTAAGTATGTTTTATATGAAATACTCACATCATCTCTATCAGATGTGACTGCCTTGTGGATAGACATGGATGTCAAATCTGTCTCAATGATCCAACAAAGTATTTAATGCAGGCTGGAATTCTTCATATAACCCCTGATTTGTTGACTTAGTAATATTCAGTCATTTTCCTGCCTGAAAGAAATTAGACTTCTGATTATCACACAACAGAAACTACAACCGTAAAATACAAATGCACATGTATTAATTGTACATTCTGCACTAATATCAGTACGGTTGATAATGTTTCACAACAGAATGGCGTATGAATGTCGCTTGTGTCCAAGCTGTAGTGGCTTCCAGCCCGAAACCATGTACATCTTTTCTTACAGGTTTATTTTGAAAATATGCAGTTTGTAAACAAATAATGGGTATGTTCATGTATTATGGTATGTTCGAAAGAGGTCACATACCAAAACACATCATTTTTAAACAAAATTTTAAGTCTAATATTTTTCTAAGATAAAACAATCAACTAAAAGATATGCTCATATCATATACATAAATGATGTACATAAGTACATTTAAAAATATGTAACATGTACATAATGTACCAGTCAATTGTAACCACGGGCCCCCAATCTGGGGATATGCCGGGATAGCAGTGGGAAATGGGCTGTGTTTTTACCTTTCAGGTGGCCTCGCAGTGCCGTGTGAATGCGGTGGTTTTGTCTTTGAGCAAAATATATGGCGGGGATTTGACCATCAGTTCGGGGTTGGCTGGACCGAAAGTCAAAGTCCCAGCTATTCCTCGGACCTGGGGGCCGTGATTACAATTGACTGGTGCATTATAAGTAGATGTAAAGTATGTAACATGTATATTTATAGTACATGTATATTAACACGCTGTCTTAACATTAAGCAAATAAAAATGATTTAAGAACTCCAAAGATAAATTAAAAAAAAAAACATTATTGAACAAATGAATGTACACAACTACTCAAGGATACTTACATGAATAGCCCTTTGATACGAGTATCCCAGTTCCATGCTGATTGTTGACATTCGTTTTTTCGACAGAAAATCTCTTACGCGTATAATTCACTTATAATCCATGTTTTACTGTAATGACTCAAATTGTTAGATGTATCGTAATCAACTGCCAGTGTGCGCTTTTAGTGTTTACTTATTTTAAAACGTATATTCATGAAAAAAAACATCACCTAGTTTCCAACTATTAAACGACGATGAAGAAATTCCATTATTGACCTATGATAAGCGGGTAAATACCTTCTGGTTCTAAAAATAGCAACATCCGGATATGTGTAGTGTTATAAAAATAAAACAACTCGGGTGCAATCGTAATAAAATTTTACTAATGTCACCTTCAACACATTAACAAATAAAGTTAGGTGAACATTTAATTCCAATATCGATTAAATTAAAGAAAACAGCTACCTCATGGTTTATCAATGCAGTAAACATAACAAACGAACATAAAATATAATTATTCCCATTCACATAATTACCGGTTCACACATTTTACATTTCATTCGGAACTCCTCCGAATGTTTACATTTCCGGCACATGATATTACAGGTAACCAATCGGAAAACGTAAACGAGTCGGGAACAGTTATTAAACTTATTTGTCGTTATTCCGATATAATATTTTGAAGATAAATTGAAGACAATCTATTCAACCATAAATAGCATTTTTAACACCAATGCAATCGCCACCCATTTGCATTTTTTATTCATAATAAAATAACAGTAAAACCCAACTGTCAATCAACTTAAAAACCGCTCCAACCACTAACTAAAATAAATTCCCATTCCATAATAGGCGCGCACTTCAGTGCGGCGCCAATGAAGGCAGTTACCAACTCGTCCACCAATGGGAAAGTTTTTACCTTCAAAATTCGCGAGGGGAATTCGGACTCAGAGACTGGTGGTTTCACCATTCGTGACTCCTCGGCCATTTTTATCGAAAACAACCTCAGATATATGTAAACGATTTACAATGAAGAAAGTGGTACACTTTAAGTCCGCTGCAAGTAGATCGCGTAGTAATTTGATTTAGCAGTTAAACTTAATGACTTCACTCTTGGGAATCTTAATTATGTTTGCAATAATACAGATCACTGGCAATCAATTTAAACTTAGATAAACAAATACAACCCAAAACACTACATTGAATTCATGATATAATTAAAAAATTTACTAACTACTTCAACTGATGCACCGGCATACATCCGAGGTTGTTTTCGATTAAAATGGCCGAGGAGCTCCGAAAGGTGCTTTCACTTGTTTGGCCCATCGGGAAATGGGTGACAAGAATCCATTTCAGGTACTATAAACAAACACGACATACAACGAATTTTAATATTTCAATATTGGTGTCCCCGAGTTCATGGTGTAAAATCCTCGTATAAACAGACTGTCAAGTCAAAATTCCAGTCAGACCTGTAAACATCGAATATGATCTCAGGAAGTTGGTCCTCTATTTCTCACAAGCCAGACTTGATGGATCCATTTCCCAATGAAAGCTACTCTGGCGCAATTTGTTGATGATTTCTGGTACTTTGTGAATGTAATTTGCCCATGAAACATGCCCATGAAACATAATAAAATAATTTGTGCATAAAACAGTTAATTTAAAATTGTTTTAGAATAAAAGGTAAAGAAAAATATTCTGAATAGATAACAATTTAAGGCCGCTATGTAACTATATGAATAAAAAACCTTGATTTATCATTGTTTAAAAAAAAACTCATTAAAAATTGCTTGGAAACAGAAAATATAATTAGGCCGCCAGGCCGCTAGGCCGCTAGGCCGCCAACTTCACGCCGCTAGGCCGCTAGGCCGCTAGGCCGCCAGGCCGCTAACTTCACGCCGCTAGGCCGCTAACTTCACGCCGCTAGGCCGCTAGGCCGCTAGGCCGCTAGGCCGCTAACTTCACGTACATAGCGTATCCATCTTACTGGATGACCTCGGTAAATTATTTATAGAAATCAAACGACGGTTCACGGTTTTTCTTCCCAAAAATAGCCTCTGATAATCCCCATGTTCAAAAACAACTCCTAACAAATAAATGTTATTTTGACAAAATCCAATAGTTTCATGTTATTATTTTAAACAAAGTGAAGATGTTGAAGGAACGGACGCATGACGATCCTGGAGGGGTGTCTGATTTTTTATATTCTGCATTGCCAGAGATTGACCTTTCCTAAATATAAGTTTGGAAAAACCAATCTGACTCAGAAATCCGGTCAATTTTAAAACACAAGTGTCTTACATTTTAGCAAAAGTACAAGAAAAAGAAGTGAGAAATGAAACTTTATTTCTGCTAAACCCAAAACTCCCTAAAAACCGTAACGTATATAAAGTAGCTGTTGTTAATCCTAAATACGTGTAACGGTCCGCTGTATGCGGCGGATGTGCGTTCATAGTCCCCACTTCTATGCACTTGCTAGAAAGCTCAGCTGTCCTGTGAGGCATAGTAAGTTGGAACTTCAACAATCCTTAAAGCTCTGCTTTCCTGATGGTTGAAGTGCGGCAGAGGTCTACAGCGGCGGAGGTGCGTTCATAATAATATTCCGTATAAAACGGAAGTACGTTCATACCGGATGTAAACTTGGTTGGTAATATGCAAATTAGCAAATCCCGGGCAGCAAATCCCGGGCTATGTGAGAATAGAGAAGTTAGTGTATATAAAGACCAGTGGACCCCTTCAGGGTCGAGCATGCTTTTCCCTGAAGGGATCTGTTGGTGTTTGTTTATGCCAGAAAGCTCGGCTATCTGGTGTTTGATGGTCTCGCACGTTACATACGTATTATGACACTCTGGAGACAACAACAACACCATTAATACCTTTCACCATTGTGATAAATCAGAGTATTGCCATAACATGATGTCTTCATACATGTAGTCAAGGACCTATGTAGTAATGCGCATATTTTGCTTTAACTATAAAATAGTCTATACATTGATATGAAACATGGGACAAACCCTGCCTCAGTAATTACGCACACGTTTAGCTCATAACGCCCTACCATATTATTGAGTAAGAATTTTGTTCAATTTTTTTTCCACTTAAGCACTTTTTGATATTCAAATGAAACCCTAAAGTTCAAACTGCTTTCTCATACACTCTTCATTACCTTGTTGACAAATGGATCGCCGTTTATCTTTTTAAAGATATTTCTTGTTAAACTTACTGGTTTTTACGTGGTAAACAACCGTGGTGAATTTTAAATTAGAAAATGCGCAAAAACAGTAAAAGATACATGTGTCGTAAGCAATGTGATACAACAGTAGATGAGATTAAATGCGTTGTACACAATGATGTAAATTTTATGTTTGACAATTTTCTTTTTCTCTGGTGTCTAGCCCCTTAAAACAGGTTGCTTGTATATTGTTACGTATAGATTTAAAGTTTACTTATTAAAAATGTGCATGACATTTTATTACCTGTTCAATGTCTGGTAAATATGGCTATTAGTTTATTTATGTACGAATCTAGTCCATTTTATCCACTGGCACCGGATTTTCAAACTCAAACATTTTTTTTAAAAAATCAAAAAAAAATCTTATAATTCCTCACTAAAAATTATAATACCGAATATGTGAAAAAATATTGAAAAATATTTTTTTTTTTAAATATGCACTTTGTACTGTATATTATACGAACATGGTATTGAACGTTTCTCTACCCGGGTCACGTAATCATCTTATTACTCAGTTCAAAAGAACTTCTGAAGATTAACAGTCATCGGAATTTAAGGATATGGTTTCTATCTTCCGAACACTCCACCTTAGCCCGCGAAGAAATTTGCCTATCATACGTTTTTTTTTACTTTATTCCCATTTTTCTGTTTTCCTAGATTTTCTACCACCCTTGACTTCCAGTTTCAGAGTAAGGTTTTATAACGGCTCATTTCATTGGTCCATGAACTCCGCGAGACATTTCGCGTATAAGTGTCAACAACTGTAATATTTGGACCGAAAGTGTTAATCACAGAGAAGTCTTTGACATGAAATTCCGCTTTGAGTGACTTGAGCGTGCTTATTTCAGGTCAGACTGGTTCTGGAATTACACATACCATCAAAGCCGAATATGAAATTGCATGAGACAACGGAAAGTGGCTTAATATAAACCGCAGGATTGACTTGTTTCCTTGACAGCGATCTGATCGCAAAAACGTTTCACAGGTAAGAAGCGCAAAATGCTTTATTTATAAAAAAGAGCTGCTTACCAATACGCCGTGTTAAAAAATAATCTATATAATTGTAGAAACATGCATGTGTATACATGCGTTTGGTTCATTTACACATGTATATTTATTAAGTAACATTATATTTATTTATATATTATACTAATTTAAAATGAATGTACAGTTGTAGCTAGGTTAAAATAAACCTTTAAAATCAGTTTTTTATATCTTTGCAGGGAAGTGGTGGCTGGCAACACCGGTATCCGTGACGGTCATATGTATTGAAGTGTAGGCTTGTGGGCTGCAGTTCCACAGAGTGAGACACACCGGCACTATCTCCTATCCCACCGCCTAGATCTGGACTCAGTGGAGATGTTACATTGCGCTGTTAACAGTTTTAACATGATATCGCTACAACATGGAAACAATGACCTATATAATGACAATCTGCTGTCTTTATCTTTGCAAGAGTTGGGATTTTGTCCAGCTTTGTGTACTTTCTCAGTAAAAGATACTTATAGTTGCTGAAATAGTATCCGCTTTAGAAATGCATGAACTGTTATTTAGGAATAATGCTTTGTAGGTATATACATGTATGTATTTCACCTCAGCTCAATATAGGGATAGTAAATGTTTAGTTTCTCAGACCATTGGCATTTAAGCCTTCAATTCAGTTATCAATATAAAGGTAACTTACAATAGAACAAATCTCAATTGTAAGAAAGAACGCCAAAATCTAAAAAAAATAAATAAGCGTTAATAATGCTTTTTACTATAAAACATCAATTTTCTAACATAAATATGAAAAACTACATTCAAATATTACCATAAAACATTAATTTTCTGACAAAAACATGAAAAACTACATTCAAATCTTTTGTTAGCAGTATTATATCACTGTTTACCAGACATTCACTCTGTAAGAGTGCAGCTTTAAATTACTATAGAGCAAAAGCAAAATCATTTGAAGATCCATGCTTTAAAAGAGGCGCCCTTTAAAGTAGCAAGTATTACCAATGCTTTTCAGCAAAATAAAGCATTTTTTAAACTTCTTAAATGAATAAACTCCATTATAGAGCTCTATTGGAACTAATAGTGATGTATTGACTTTTAAATTAGCTATATTGGAACTTTAACTGGGAAGTGATTTGTTACCTTTTTAACTAGTTTTTATCAATAAGGAAATTAATTATTATCAATAAGGAGCTTAATTATTTTGCTCTCTCTATAAATTTTGTCAGAAGTCACTATAACCATTTCATGTTTGTTGTTAATGTAATTGTGTTGTAATATTGCTTAAACTTATATTGCAAGATTTGTCTAATAAAACATATATATAGAATAATTTGCTTGATTGTAATGAAAGTTGATAACTTAACAGCCAAGTCTGTTTGGTAGGTAGAAACCAGGCGCGTAGCTGCCTATAAGCGAAATACACGGCTGAATCCACATGATTCTTACAAAAAATAAAACAGTTTAGCCAAAGCTACAGAATCACTATGTTTGTTTGAGTACATGATGTAACAGACACATGGACATTGTCAGCGATTATGTAATTATACGGTTCAATGGCAAAAAGGACAGACAATTAGATTTCTGTTAGACAATCTGAGTGTTTTTCACATTATCGAACCTTATTTGTTTGCTATTCAAAAAATAAATCTGTTGATTTATTATCCTTAAACTGTCAATTTACAAGTACTAAAGGACTAAGAACGCCCAGAATACACCAGATTGCTCCATTGTTTTCAAATGTTCATACCTCCCCCCCCCCCTCAGCACAATCATGAATCCACATGAATAGAGGGCTAGCTACGCCCCTGAAAATCAGTACTGTGTACGTTCAAGAGCATCATCACAATGTTCCATTTGTCACCTGGTTGGATATAACCAAATAACTCTTGGATTAGAGGCAGACATCTTAATCCACCAAACCAGTCTCTCACCCTTCTTGACTAGTACATTGGAAACGTTATCAGATGAATCTCTAGAAAATTTTTATCCAATTATAGGAATATGTATTTATTTTAATTTTAGTTTTTATCGTTTTTAAAAAAATATATATATATATATATATTTTTCTTTTAATTTTTTTTCGGGGGGGGGGGGTGTTCGCCAGGTGCGTTCCCCTATTGCTGTTAGTGGTTTGTAACTCAAATACCAAGAACAACAAAGTTTCTTCATTATATTAATCGATTTTACTTCGTTTCGAACAGTAAGAATTTAGCAATACAGTGAACTCGTAAATAAGAAATGTATTGTTATGTTGAGTGCAGAGTGACCGTTGTTTTCTGTTATAAATATGCCTTAAGTATGTATAACGATTGCATTGAATCATTGCAAATTCATATTTCATGTGGACTTTCATTCATGATTTGCTTGATAACGGAGAAGAAGGGCCAAAATGTGAGTTTCAATTTGTCAATGATTTGAGATTTTAAATACGCCGCCTTTTCATTCGACCAATCAAATCACATGTTACAAACTGAGAGAAAAACAACAACAAACCGGAAGTCAAGGGTGGTAGAAAATCCAGGAAAACAGAAAAATGGGAATAAAGTCAAAAAATCGTATGACCGGCGAATTTCTTCGCGGGTTAAGGTTGAGTATTTTGAAGATGGATATCATGTCCTTAGATTGCGATGACTGTCAATCTGCAGAAGTTCTTTTGAACTGAGTAATAAGATGATAACGTGACCCGGGTAGAGAAACGTTCAATACCATGTTAGTATAATATACAGTACAAAGTGCGTTTTAAAAAAAAAAAAAAATATTTTTTAATTTTTTTTACATATTCGGTATTATAATTTTTGGTGAGGAATTACAAGATTTTTTTTGATTTAAAAAAAAAAAATGAGTTTGAAAACCCGGTGCCAGTGAGTTTATCTAACATAATATGGAGTCAAACATTTTAAAGTTTCTAATAGCCGATATTAATTTTTTTTTGTTTATATTTCTTAAATAATTAAAATGGCAAAAATTATATAATTGCAGGTGCTGTGAAATGCACTTGGGTATCTGACAAACCACATGCTTACACTAGACAAGAATGATAGCAGACAAAATCAAAACACTGAAAGTGCTGAGAGACTGGGGAAATGTAAAGTAGGTGCCGTGACTGATTTGGATAACGCAAAGAATTGAAGAGGTTATCGCGAGATGAAGTGAGCAACAATTGAAATTACGTCAATACTGACGCATGTGTTGGAATCATTGATGATTGTTATATGCATAATGTGTGCATTTATTCTAACCAATGTGTGATAGTGTATCATATCGTTACGATTTCGTTAAGACGATTGGTCTGTGAACACTGCAATCAATAAGAGATATTCACTAACAATCTGTCAATTGTTGTTGCAGGTAGAAAGCTGTGAATGATGCATGATATGAAAGCAATAATACAGTATGGAAAAAAGTGATTGCAACAGGTATTGACTTACAAATAATCTATACACCATCCACTCGTACAAACTTGCAGCCATGCTGTCAATCGTAATCCACTCCTCCATTTGCATAGCGTAGAGTGTTAGTGCATATCACACGCATCTCACAATCACCTCTTCAATGTTTGACGCCATTTAATCAGTCTGGACAGCCACTACATTATTCCCCCCAGCCTCCATGCACTGCCGATCCTCTGATTTATGGATAACAATCGGGAATATGACAGCAAGGAGTCGACACCGATAACATCCACTACGGAACATGTCAATTTCAACAACAATTTCAGGCGATTTATCGCCTATCTAGACCTTGATGAACTGCAATATTGCTTGTGAAGTGCTTCTTCATATTTAAAATTAAGAGGTATATTCCGTTACAATTAAAATTAATAACCAAGTGCATATATACACCTTTCTTCGACATACTTCCAAAATGTGATGGAGTTTTCATGATAGAACTCAACTCAGGCAGTTGCCAATGTTAGCAA
Organism: Mya arenaria; assembly: GCF_026914265.1. Taxonomy (NCBI): domain Eukaryota; kingdom Metazoa; phylum Mollusca; class Bivalvia; order Myida; family Myidae; genus Mya; species Mya arenaria. The sequence goes on along the minus strand of NC_069134.1, from coordinate 61,827,210 downwards.
CATCAAATGAAATGATATGGATACCATATGTTCATTAAATGACCTCTTCAAAACTCCCGACATTAACTGTATCATATCCACAGTCTTCCAGCACTCTTAGTGCTTTCATTTTGGGAGAACGAACAGGTCAATCCGTTACTGATATTTTGTGACAAAACACTTTTGTAAGTCCTTCCTCACATAAATACAAACCAAACGAGCGCAACCTGATAGTCTATATCAAGTTTTTCCAGCAGTTTAACTGTCTGACTTCCAGTTTTTTTTAACTGAACCTGGTCTCAAGTGACATTTTAAGCATCAAATGGTGCGGTTCTGCACGTCTTTACACTCATTTCAAGTTATCGCAGTGAAATTTCACCAAACATTGACATGTTGCGTGCTCATAGAAATGCAGACGACTTGTTTAAAAAATATGCAAAATTAATTGCGAATACCAAGAAATGGCAATGTTTTATCGACTAGACATTATAAATGCACTTATTAGTAATAATAATGGAAATACATTTCTTGCCCCAAAAAGACACTTTTTAACAAAGCAGTTTGGTCCCAAAGTTAATGCATTGCCAAAACTAAGGCATTCAGATGCAAAACGTTTGTGACCAACCAGATGCACCCGACATTTTAGGCGAACAGATCAACTCAACACGGACTAAAACATGAAGCTAAATCGCGCTCATGATTTAAACATTAAACAGTGGTGCAGGTTACTCAATCAGGGATAGAAATTGACAAGGGGCCATAGTTGGTACCCTGCAACCAGTCCATATTTACATCACAAAGTCCTTTTCATCAGCAATTTATCAAATTCAAAGTTTTCGAACACAATAATTTTGTATTCGCATTTATAAATATATCTGTTCAGTATACTACTACAGCAAGGTTACACAAAGGTTTCAAAGAAGTAGGCGAAATGACTTAGTATTCAGATTTTCATATTTGATCAATCGTCTTTTAAGATTGATTAGAGCTGAAAGCACCTGCATATTCATGTCAATATTTGTAATATATTTTATGTTCGGTAACAATTAAGAACTGTAACTGTGAGTTAATAACAATTCAAAAAATACCAATCGTATTGTGCATTTTGCATATTACATCAGTCGGAACTTGTAAACTGTCCGGTATTATTCAGTGACTAATCCAGTTGCAGACGTTTTCGTGTAAGCTTGTATGCCAGGGGCGAGCCTAGGCCTAAAACAATTTGTAGGCCCTATGGTTATAGGTTAGTTTGGGGGTACCCACCCCAAAGATGTCTGTCTAAATTAGAAGCAAAAAAGTACAATTTGGAAGCATTCCAGGAGAAAACAAAAGGCACAATTGCATCCAATTTATATGCACAATACACAAACTTAAATATATATATATATATATATATATATATATATATTGCAATGATTACAATTAAATCAAGCAATACACCAAGCACATATATAGTTTGCGTAAACACCAGACTTGCTTTTGATATGATAACATCATATACAACTTTTAAGTTGTTATTAGTTCTTATTGCGTTTTGAGGTTATTTTAATTTTGTCATTTTTCAAAAAAAGTAGTAGGCCCAGGCCTACAAGGCCTGTATGCAGCTACGTCACTGTATGCACAGTGCTCTTACCAGAATTTGAAAAGGACAGGGTTCTAGATCAGAAATGGAAAGGGTTAATGTTCAATTCCTATTGTGTATGTGCTGTAGCTACTTTCAATAATAATTTGTTACGAATACATTATCTGTTATCTTTACTTAAGTGTCAAAATTATGTATATCTATTATTTTATACTAAATCCTGAAAATTGACAAGACAATTTGTCCAATAGTTACAAAAGAGCACAGAGGGATGCAGTAAACAGGCAGCAGGGGGCCGTAAAGGGTAGCAGGGTTCTCCCCCTGCTATTAAAGGGACTGTGTCACAGATTGGTACCAAAAATAGTTTTTTTTTTCTTAAACGAATCTCAGGACAATTATCTAATAGAATGTGTTACGCTTTGATATCATAATTGTAAAAAAGTACCAAAATGTAAAAATAAAATTGTGTCGGAGACCGGGTTCGAACCCGCGTCGCCAAAATTGTAGGCCAGCGTCTTACTCACTGCGCTACAAAGGCTTATTCTATTCGGATGACATAATTAAGCTACACCTACCTCGGTAATTTCACGTGATAACACCGACTAGCAAATCACGCATAAGGAATGAATTCTACCTGGTAGACATACCCAGTAATCTTTTTTAATGGAAAAATACGAAATAACTGCTAAACTTAAATAAATTGTAAACAATGTGGTACTTCAGTTAGTAAGTTTCAATGCATTGTACACATCGGTGCCAAGTTTATGTCAGTTTTCGACACTTTTCTTTTTTTTCTCGCTATTTTATCATACGTGAGACAACCCCTTTAAAGGGCTAGCTGGAGCACTGTATGCATACCCAGATACACACAGTTTTAGCAACGCATGATGGGATATGATTCAACGGCGAAGCCTGCAAAATGAATCCGTCAAAAGAATCTTTAAGCATTGCGGTAACACTGCAGGAATTTTCCCGGTAATCGATATACCTGAAAGTTTACAGGACCTCTTGACATTTTATTAGATGTGTCTACGGTCTGATGACATTTCGCGATGACTGACCCTTATCAATATAATATTTGGTCATATACTCTCAACTTGTAAGAACACAGTTCGCCAAATTGTCGATAGAGCCAGGTACACGGTGAAGCTCGAGCCAGAGTAAAATCTTGAATCCAAATCAGATAAGGGACTTTCAAGCTAAATGCTGGAGTAGACTGGCAAATATGGATTCTAGGGTTATTCTCCTCAGCAAGCGTGTTTTGGTGAAGATGTTTGTGTGTAGCCCATGTGGCTGGGGGGTGATTCTCCTTCGGTGGTTGTCCATCTGCGAAACGTCTAGAACAAACCTAAAATAAGAAAATAAAATAGGACATATACATGTTTTTGATATAAACCTGACAAACAAAGATAGTGGTTGACAGGCTGTTTGAAGAAATAAAAAAAATGTGAATATAAATTATTAATAAAAAATTCACTTAACAATAAATAAAACAGCAAACAGAGATGGATTTTCTATCCGAATTACAGCAGGTCCGAATTAGTTTTACTGTACAGTTCTGTATGTAATCATTCGTTTTTCTATGCTCGCTTGTTCAAAAATAATATAAATATATTAATGATTTCTAACCTAAGCCTGGCCAGGTTGACTAAAATCCTTCCTAGATTTCACTCAACCACACATGTTTCTGTCAACATTTTTCTGTAAACAATGGAATGTAAAAGTGGCAATGTATGCTTTTATCACAAATTGACTTTTTTTATTGCTAAACATCTTGCTAGTTGTGGCTAATTCCTATTCTTAAGGCATATTTATTGAATGTCCAGGGTGATTTTGGCGACATGAGAATTCAAGGGAGATCATAAGCAGGAACTTAGCAGCCAACTACTTATACCACGAAACACGAAATGTTTAACGAATATCACTATATTTGTTTAAACGCTGGACGTCACAGAAGTCAAACCAAACTACAGAACATAAGCATGTTTTTCAGAAGTGTTCTAAATGAGATTGGTAGCATTTATTCCACTACAACCGATGAACCTTGTCTAAGCTTTCTTCGCTGGCCAGCACCAGACGGGGAAGGAGGGGTGCTATTATCACATGCCCATATCACATGTCCATCAAGTACATTCGTCATGTCTGTCTCCCTGTTAAATTCAGCATTGGGAAACATTCAAGAAAGTTCAACTTTGGACGTGTCATAACGAAAAAGCGAAACATTGTATTTTTTATGCTTACATATTTAGGGTGTAAGTGTCGCTCATGGTTTGTAAAATGCACTTTTTTAATTACGAAGAAAAAAGTGGGGAATCATAAGGAGTGTTAAAACAAAAAAATATCAAAAGCTGGAACACTTCGCAAATGTAGATATTTGCTAAAACATCGTCTTTGAAGACCACAATTTTCATTACTGTTTATAACGCGATTGAAAATTAATTATGGCTGTGGTGTTGCGTGATTGGTTGATTATCATTATCACGTGTTATCAATGTAACAGGTACACATTTCTTCTATTTTGTTGACGTCCCGGTGGCCACGAAGACTAGCCGTTTGTTTAATCTATTTTTTCTTGACTTTACCAGCGACGGTCCGAACCCCACTAAAACCAAAATACTTTTTTATGCTGTAACTGTATTTTTCTGCAGTTTCGATATCATAAAGGAAAATAATGATAAAATAAGTGCTGTCTGATGCATTTCCGGGAAAACGAATTTTTGGTTCAAAAACATGAGCGAGTCACTTTAAATGTCTAGTCGAAATTGGATTTGTTATATCCGGACCAGTATGTCACTGTGATAATTTGTTAATTCAAATCGTTTATAATTATGATCTGATTCGATGCATGATTACATGTAAACTTAACTGTTGTGTTGCTTTGTTGTTTAAATATTTACACCTCAACTTCCATTCCTTAAATGAACTGCCTTCGGCAATTGCGTTTACAAATCGATGAACGCAACATCTTCGGATATGTTCGGATCGTAATTCATTGCATAACAATATACATGAAAACTATTGATGTTGTTATTTTTTTTGTATTGTGTCAGCAGGTCCCGAACGAATATAAATCCAAATTTAAGAAAGTATTAATTTACTATATTTTAAATGTATTGTTGCCATAAGTATTTCAATTTTCATTTTACGCTTAAAAGTGATTTCAAGTGGTTGATATTTTCCCGCGTTATTGTGACGTAATTTGAAAAAGTGTTTCCGGTTACAGTCGGGTCGTTCTATATACAGAATGGGTAAGAAAGGGTTTCTTAACTGAAATGAATTATGTTTTAAAAATGCTTGAATGGAATAATGAACTATTGGCGTAAATATAAGTAATGAATTGCGGTGTTGATGTCATTATCGGGGATATGAACGCAATTGGGCTGGTCAAAAGTACGCGTGGAGTCGGACTCCACACACTTTGACCAGCCCAATCGCGTTCATACACCGATAATGACATCAACCCCGCAATTCATTCCTTAAATAAATGCAAGTATCAATTTTTAACATACAATATATTCAAATCATTATTCTCTTAAATGTTCTCTTTATTAAATGATTATGGCGTGTATAATTATTAACTTAAACAAATGTACACCTCAACTTGTATTTTGAATGTGAAATACATCATTTTCTTAAAATTAAGTGACTTGTTACATTTAGACAAAGTTTTCCTTATTGCTCTAAAAACACCTCTTATGTGTTCAGCAAGTGACCTATATGAACCGGAAGTCACCTAATTGATAAGGTTAGTCATGCGTGTAAATATCCGTAACAGCCTTATTATTTTGTTACAAACTACATGTAGTTTGATTTGTTTTAGAAATAATATTTCGTACATTAAATATTACATTTTTTCATAGCACTGGTTTTACGCGAAAGGTAGTTACTCATCCGGAATACCCTAAAACAACTGTATTATCTTGTACATATATTATAGTATTTCTTGGAACATTATATCTTTTGCATCAAACAAAATTACTTCGAATCAGCGTTCGGAGTTCACTGATTCATTCGTTGTTGTTTTAGTCCGTTTGTTTCCTTTTACTTGTACAATCTGGTATATTATGCATCAGTCAATTGTAACCACGGCCCCCAGGTCCGGAAAATAGCGCGGAATTTGACTTTCCAGCCAATCCCGGTTAAAATCCCCGTCCTGTGGGGACAAACTGCTAGTAAAATCCCTGCCAAATGCACCCCGGGGACATCCAAGGTTAGGCCCATTCCACGCTATTTTCGGCGGGAAAAAAATCCCGCATTCACTCAGCACTGCAGGGTCACCTGGAAGGTAAAAACAACCCCATTTTCCCCGCTATCACCAGTATACCCCCGGACCTGGGGACGGGCGTGGTTACAATTAATTGGTGCATTACGAAAGCATTTTCGTTTCTATTGGCGGCTGTGCTGAATGTATTTGTTTTTTCATGTTTCGTCGTATCTATTTCAACGTAAACGCAAACACTTACTGGTTGCTAACTTGCAACAAAGGAGTTTGTAATTGCGATCTTAGTTTCGAAATACGTCATAGGCGATTCATCGCTTATTTACACCTTAATCCACTTCAATATTGCTTATCAAGTGCTTTTATGTTCATATACAAGATAAAGAAATACATTCCATTACAACTCAATAACAAAGTTGTAAACGAGAAATTGCTGTCACCATTCCATTTCGTGTACACTCCTTCTCCAAAACAATGACTCATGCACATTCTAGCTTTTCACTTCCACTAAAATGAAAACAATTACTCATACTATTTTCCAGCTTTTCACTTCCAAAATGTTACGGAGTTTGCATTACAGAATTCGACTACTGACAGTTGTGAATGTTAATCACATCAAATGAAATTATATGGACACCATATGTTCATTAAATGAACATTTCCTGAAAATACAAGCATACAGTTTAATATACTTTAAGCGACTGAATTTACTGAAAAAAGATCATTCGATTTCGACTTTAACACCACACTCATATCGGACTGTTTTGGTCATTCCTTAAGACTGAAGTTTTCCAAAGTCTAAAAATGTTTGTATGTTTTGCATTGAATGTTGAACGTCTTATGAGCGTTGGAAAAGGCTGAATCATTTTTATCTAACCCATCCTGAGGTGATTCAATGATCGATTCAATCCCCATAATTCAATAATAATGTGTCTAAACGATGTGTGTGAAGTTGGCTCAGCCATCGGCAATCGACAATCGACATTCGATATTATATAGCAAATCTTCAATGTCGAGCTGCAATGTCGAGCTGGACGGAATTCTAGCTCGACATTCGATATCATATAGCAAATCTTCAATGTCGAGCTGCAATGTCGAGCTGGACGGAATTTTAGCTCGACATTCGATATCATATAGCAAATCTTCAATGTCGAGCTGCAATGTCGAGCTGGACGGAATTCTAGCTCGACATTCGATATTATATATCAAATCTTCAATGTCGAGCTGCAATGTCGAGCTGGACGGAATCCTAGCTCGAAATCGATATTATATAGCAAGTTTTCAATGTCGAGCTGCAATGTCGAGCTGGACGGAATTCTAGCTCGACATTCGATATTATATAGCAAATCTTCAATGTCGAGGTGCAATGTCGAGCTGGACGGAATTCTAGCTCGACATTCGATATTATATAGCAAATCTTCAATGTCGAGCTGCAATGTCGAGCTGACGGAATTCTAGCTCGAAATTCGATATTATATAGCAAATCTTCAATGTCGAGCTGCAATGTCGAGCTGACGGAATTCGAGCTCGGCTTTCGATATTTTATACGAAATATTCAATGTCGAGCTGCAATGTCGAGCTCGACGGAGTTTTAGCTCGACATTCGATATTATATAGGTAGTCTTAAATGTCGAGCTGCAATGTCGAGCTGGACGGAATTCTAGCTCGACATTAGATTTTATATACGAAATATTCAATGTCGAGCTGCAATGTCGAGCTAGAATTCCGTCCTGCTCGACGTTGAAGCGCGACATTGAAGATTTGCTATATAATATCGAATGTCGAGCTAGAATTCCGTGCAGCTCGACATTGAAGACTTGCTAAATGATATCTTATGTCGAGCTAGAATTCCGTCCAGCTCGACATTGCAGCTCGACATTGAATATTTCGTTTATAATATCGAATGTCGAGCTAAAACTCCGTCCAGCTCGACATTGCAGCGCGACATTGAATATTTGCTATAAAATATCGAATGTTGATTGTCAATTGCTGATGGTTGAGCCATCTTCACACACATGTCTAAACGTTTGAACCAGATAACCTAAGTCAACACATGCATAATGATAGAAATAAAAGTGATCATGGATAAAGTGATGATAACAATATCATATGCACTAATTGTTTCACACTTGCATTCGGTTGATGAACACACTTAGTGTCTTAAGCCAATCAGTTCTCTGGTTACAATGACAGAACAGAACAGAACAAAACCGAACAATTATTAAGTCTTGTACAAAGTACATTATCTTCTTAACTACAAATGAATAATACATAAACACATGGTATGTATGCCGTAGGTTATACATTGTATACATCAAATAGAATCATAAATATAATTGAATCAGGTAAGGATGAACAAAACTACTAATTGTATATCAATATTAAAAGTTGATGTTCTAATACTCAAAGCTTGTTTGACAAATAAAGATATTGTTATAAATACTTGTTTATTTTTTGTGTTCAACAATTTATTGAACTTAAAAACAGACAGGCGTAAATAATAATGCCGTTTTAGTTTAAACATATTTATTTTACAACGATTGTGAAACAAGTTATTACAACATTATATTAATCACTCTCGTTGGCACGATTTTACGCGAGAGTGTGGTCTTGTGTTGTGGGGGAAACCGGAGAACCCGGAGAAAACCCACTTGTCCGGCTTGGTGACCACAAACCAAACTCACATGCGCCCAAGCGGGAATCGAACCCGGGTCGCCTAGGTGAGAAGCGTGTGCGCTAACAACTGCGCTAACCGGACAACCTGCCGTTTTGTATATTTCTTTCTTATAGTTTCAAAACGTGTACAAATATAAATAAAATGAAAATCATCTTCTGTATCTCTTGAAATAAAGCATTATTCATATCTTTCTTCGAGTCACAAAGAGAAGAAATATGAAAAGCAACGTAATGTCCAATGGAATGACGAATTCCTCTTACCATTAACAGACAAATGCCATTTCAATATGTGTTAAATGACGAAAATGTCTTTGTTTATTTGTAGATTTAAAATGACACTCTTCAAGAAATTTGTTTTATAAATGCCGTCCTACAAACAATTACAGGACAATGTCAACCTTAAACGAAAACAACTATTTCGCCCGCAATTCTGTAGCGGTAAACAAGTAAAAACGTAAAAGGATACTTTTTCCCTTTTTTGTACTCGTTTAAAGAGCTTTTGAAGAGCATAATAAAGCGTCAGAAACATTAGCTGGTCATTTGCAATTATTCTAAGACGGAAGTTTACGTAAAATTGCATTACCACGGGCAAACGTTTTTCGGATTGGTTCCAACGGTTTTAATGAAAGAACAAAACATGGTCGCTTTAAGTGTTGACTCGATTTCAAAACAACCAGGTGTTTTAAACTGATCAAAAGAGGGGAAAACATGTTACTAAATATGCAATCTTTGCGGAAAAAACAACACATCAGAAATGACATGTGCTATTGTTTTATAAAACATTTTAAAGTCCAATAAAGCCAAGACTGAGAATGTCGTTGTTTGATAGGACAATCATTACATTTCAGCCTGTAATATACATTTGTAACGTTCCGCCGTAGGCGGAAGTGCGTTTATAGTACGTTGATGTACTTGGTTGGTAATATGCAAATTGGTATAATTAGTTCTCCGTGTGAAAGTTCAGAGAATGTATATGTATAAACGGCCAGTCGACCCCTTCAGGGTTGAGAATGCTTTTCTCTGAAGGGATCTGTTGCGTCTTTGGCCCCGCTCGTTACAAATGGTGGCAGCGGTGTCATGAAGACAACTGCCGGATCGGAGTTGCCCTACCCACGAGTTCCCAGGGCAAGATTCGGGTCGAGTTTTCTCGATGGGGAAAGTAATATAACGTTCCGCTGTAGGCAGAAGTGCATTCATAGTGGAACATTCCCCTGTAGGCGGAAGTGCGTTCATTGTGCAACGTTCCGCTGTAGGCGGAAATGCCTTCATAGTGCAACGTTCCCCTGTAGGCGGAAGTGCGTTCATAGTGCAACGTTCCGCTGTAGGCGGAAGTGCGTTCATGGTGCAACGTTCCCTGTAGGCGGAAGTGCGTTCATAGTGCAACGGTCCGCTGTAAGCGGAAGTGCGTTCATAGTACAATGTTCCACCGTAGGCGGAAGTGCGTTTATAGTGCAACATTCCGCTGTAGGCGGAAGTGCGTTCATAGTGGAACGTTCCGCTGTAGGCGGAAGTGCGTTTATAGTGGAACGTTCCGCTGTAGGGGGAAGTGCGTTCATAGTGCAACGTTCCGGGTACGTGCAACGTTCCGCTCTAGGTGGAAGTGCGTTCATAGTGGAACGTTCCGTTGATGAACGCAACGTTCCGCTGTAGGCGAAAGTGCGTTCAAAGTGCAACGATCCGCTGTAGGCGGAAGAGCGTTCATAGTGCAACGTTCCGCTGTAGGCGGAAGTGCGTTTACAGTGGAACGTTCCGCTGATGAACGCAACGTTCCGCTGTAGTCGGAAGTGCGTTCATAGTGCAACATTCCCTGTAGGCGGAAGTGGGTTCATAGTGCAACGTTCCGCTGTAGGCGGAAGTGCGTTCATAGTGGAACGTTCCGCTATAGGCGGAAGTGCGTTTATAGTGCAACGTTCCGCTGTACGCGGAAATGCCTTCATAGTGCAACGTTCCGCTGATGAACGCAACGTTCCGCTGTAGGCGGAAGTGCGTTCATAGTGCAAGGTCCCGCTGTAGGCGGAAGTGCATTCATTGTGCAACGTTTCGCTGTAGGCGGAAGTGCGTTCATGGTGCAACGTTCCGCTGTAGGCGGAAGTGCGTTCATATTTCAACGTTCCGCTGTAGACGGAAGTGCGTTCATAGTGCAACGTTCCGCTGTAAACGGAAGTGCGTTCATAGTGCAACGTTCCACTGTAGACGGAAGTGCGTACATAGTGCAACGTTCCACTTGCAACGTTTCGCTGTAGGCGGAAGAGCGTTCATAGTGCAATGTTCCGTTGAAGGCTGAATTGCGTTTAAAGTGCATAGTGCAACGTTCCGCTGGAGGCGTTCTTTGTAAAATGTTCCGCTGTAAACGGAAGTGCGTTCATAGTGCAACGTTCCGCTGTAGACGGAAGTGCGTTCATAGTGCAACGTTCCGCTTGCAACGTTTCGCTGTAGGCGGAAGTGCGTTCATAGTGCAATGTTCCGTTGAAGGTTGAATTGCGTTCATAGTGCATAGTGCAACGGTGCAACGTTCCGCTGGAGGCGTTCTTGGTGCAACGTTCCGCTTTAAACGGGAGTGCGTTCATAGTGCAACGTTCCGCTGTAGCTTTCATAGTGGAACGTTCCGCTGTAGGCGGAAGTGCGTTCATAGTGCAAAGTTCCTCTGATGAACGCAACGTTCCGCTATAGGCGGAAAGGCGTTAATAGTGGAACGTTCCGCTGTAGGCGGAAGTGCGTTCATAGTGGAACTTTCCGCTGGAGGCGGAAGTGCGTTCATAGTGTAATGTTCCACTGTAGACGGAAGTGCGTTCATATTGTAACGTTCCGCTGTAGACGGAAGAGCGTTCATAGTGCAACGTTCCGCTTGCAAAGTTTCGCTGTAGGCGGAAGTGCGTTCATAGTGCAACGTTCCGTTGAAGGCGGTATTGCGTTCATAGTGCAACGGTGCAACGTTCCGCTGGAGGCGTTCTCGGTGCAACGTTCCGCTGTAGGCTGAAGTGCGTTCATGGTGCAACGTTCCGCTGTAGACGGAAGTGCGTTCATAGTGCAACGGTGCAACGTCCCGCTGAAGGCGCAAGTGCGTTCTTGGTGCAACGTTCCGCTGTAGGCGGAAGTGCGTACATAGTGGAACGTTCCGCTGTAGGCGGAAGTACGTCCATAGCACGTTGATGTGCTTGGTTGGTGATATGGAAATTTTCATAACTAGTTATCAGTGTGGTTTAGATTCTATAGATATATAAGACCAGTCTATCCTCTCAGAGTCAAGCATGTTATTCTCTGAAGAGATAAGAAAAGCCAAAGGTCGGGTCGAGACTTGTCTGATTGGAAAGTAATATCACGCTAATTTGCATAACCAGTTCTTCATGTGGAGGTTTAGAATGTATATATAAAAGACCAGTCGAGCCCGCTTTTCTCTGAAGGGATCTGTTTTGTCTTTGGCCTCACACGTGACACATTCAACAAAAGTTTTAACAAGACATGACGAGAAGGCCTGTTGTTTAATTAAATAAATAACGTAAAGTAACGAGATTAGAAAAACAAAATGTGGACGCTTCAACTGCTACGAACTTATGTTTAGAGTGGTGTAGTGGTATAGGCATCCGCCTGTCACCCAAGAGGTTGTAGGTTCGACCCCTATCAATGCAACCTTCTGATTATCCTTCAAAATGGACATCAGTGCTGGTGTCTACCCATGAAACCGACTCGATTGTGATTTTTTTTAAACTGTAAGCTAATGTATAAACTAAAGAATTTGATCTGAAATTCGCAAGTTTATAAAAAAACTGCAAATATTAGTCTGAAAAATGACCGTCTAACAAATACGACATGCACGCACAATACATGTACACACTAGCGGATTCACCCGAAATGCACCATTTCGGACTAAAAGTTGTTAAAATTTTCTTGGGGCAGTACCACCAAAGCCACTGTCAACCCTTTTATCCCAATTCATTCAGGTTCAGAGGGAGAGGCGCCCCTGCTACATCTTGGAATACCACACTCATTAAATGTGGTCACACATGCTTGGAGTAAGATTCATCATTGTTTAAACGAGAAGTTTGGAATTTAAGTTGAGTGACTTGTCTCGACAGAAGTTCTGTTTAGAAAAGAGCTGATACTTGGACAGAATATGCACTTTAACAAAAGTACATTTTAACAAGAACTCGAGCGTTAACCAGACTTGCCACTTATCGGTAAATGTTGGGACAAGCATAAGAATGGATGCACGTACACCGGTTTTAAATTTAGACTTGAGTGGGTTTTGACTTAATTTTCACTGTCAGTGCAAAGGCGGTATCCCCGCTTTTATTTATGACATTTTTTTGATAATTATGCAATGATAGTTGTCTTGTAGCGCTGTACTCTTGTGTGACGATTTAAGCCTTGGTATTATTAGTGTAATGTGACCGCCTCACGATTGCTTCCCTTTGTTATTAGTATTCATTTTGCTGTCTATTAATAAAGAGACATCTCCATTCGGAGCTACTCGGCCATTTTTATCGAAAACAACCTCGGATGTTTATGGACGGTTTACAATGTCAGAAATCGATACACTTTAACACGCTGCAAGAAGATCGCGTAGTAATTTCAGTTTAGCAGTTGAACTTAATTACTAAACTTTTGCAAATCTTAATTATGTTTGTAATAATACACTTCACTGGCAATCAATTTAAACTTAGATCTACAAACTACTTCTGATGTTCCGGCGGTTGTTTTCGTAGAAAATGACCGAGGAGTTCTGAATAGGGATTTCTCATTATAAAAGGGGTTAAATATTGTGAATATAATCATTTTACAAAAAAAACAATGGGAATGGAGCATTTTTTTAAAGCCGGGTATTGATTACTTAAAGATAATTTGATGTTATGGCTTCACGTTAGTATTGTAAAAAAATGCGATATACATCAAAATTCCAAAATATCAATACAGTTAAGCCCCGTTGGCTCGAACTCGCTTGGCTCGAATTACTCGTTGGCTCGAACTTTCTGAAGAGGTCCGATTTTCTTTGAAATGAAGGTTAACAATCTCGCCTGGCTCGAGGTAATTTCGATGTGTGTGAAGTTGGCTCAGCCATCGGCAATCGACAATCGACATTCGATATTATATAGCAAAATCTTCAATGCCGAGCTACAATGTCGAGCTGGACAGAATTCTAGCTCGACATTCGATATTATATAGCAAGTCTTCAATGTCGAGCTGCAATGTCGAGCTGGACGGAATTCTAGCTCGACATTCGATATCATATAGCAAATATTCAATGTCGAGCTGCAATGTCGAGCTGGACGGAATTCTATCTCGAAATTCGATATTATATAGCAAGTCTTCAATGTCGAGCTGCAATGTCGAGCTGGACGGAATTCTAGCTCGACATTCGATATCATATAGCAAATATTCAATGTCGAGCTGCAATGTCGAGCTGGACGGAATTCTAGCTCGACATTCGATATTATATAGCAAATCTTCAATCTTCAATGTCGAGCTGCAATGTCAAGCTGGACGGAATTCTAGCTCGACATTCGATATTATATAGGAAATATTCAATGTCGTGATGAATTGTCGAGCTAGACGGAATTCTAGCTGGACATTCGATATTATATAGAAAATCTTCAATGTCGAGCTGCAATGTCGAGCTGGACAGAATTCTAGCTCGACATTCGATATTATAATAGCAAATCTTCAATGTCGAGCTGCAATGTCGAGCTGGACAGAATTCTAGCTCGACATTCGATATTATATAGTAAATATTCAATGTCGAGCTGCAATGTCTAGCTGGACCGAATTCTAGCTGGACATTCGATATTATATAGGAAATCTTCAATGTCGTGATGAATTGTCGAGCTGGACGGAATTCTAGCTGGACATTCGATATTATATAGGAAATCTTCAATGTCGTGATGAATTGTCGAGCTGGACGGAATTCTAGCTCGACATTCGAAATTATATAGCAGATATTTAATGTCGACCTGGAACGTCGAGCTGGACGTAATTCTAGCTCGACATTCGATATTATATAGCTGATATTTAATGTCTACTTGAAACGTCGAGCTGGACGGAATTCTAGCTCGACATTCGATATTATATAGCAAATCTTCAATGTCGAGCTGCAATGTTGAGCTGGACTGAATTCTAGCTCAACATTCGATATTATATAGCAAATCTTCAATGTCGAGCTGCAATGTCGAGCTGGACGAAATTCTAGCTCGGCATTCGATATTATGATTATAGAAAATCTTCAATGTCGAGCTGCAATGTCGAGCTGGACGAAATTCTAGCTCGACATTCGATATTATATAGCAAATCTTCAATGTCGAGCTGCAATGTCTAGCTGGACCGAATTCTAGCTGGACATTCGATATTATATAGGAAATCTTCAATGTCGTGATGAATTGTCGAGCTGGACGGAATTCTAGCTGGACATTCGATATTATATAGGAAATCTTCAATGTCGTGATGAATTGTCGAGCTGGACGGAATTCTAGCTCGACATTCGAAATTATATAGCAGATATTTAATGTCGACCTGGAACGTCGAGCTGGACGTAATTCTAGCTCGACATTCGATATTATATAGCTGATATTTAATGTCTACTTGAAACGTCGAGCTGGACGGAATTCTAGCTCGACATTCGATATTATATAGCAAATCTTCAATGTCGAGCTGCAATGTTGAGCTGGACTGAATTCTAGCTCAACATTCGATATTATATAGCAAATCTTCAATGTCGAGCTGCAATGTCGAGCTGGACGAAATTCTAGCTCGGCATTCGATATTATGATTATAGAAAATCTTCAATGTCGAGCTGCAATGTCGAGCTGGACGAAATTCTAGCTCGACATTCGATATTATATAGCAAATCTTCAATGTCGAGCTGCAATGTCGAGCTGGACGAAATTCTAGCTCGACATTCGATATTATAATTATAGAAAATCTTCAATGTCGAGCTGCAATGTCGAGCTGGACGAAATTCTAGCTCGACATTCGATATTATATAGCAAATCTTCAATGTCGAGCTGCAATGTCGAGCTGGACGAAATTCTAGCTCGACATTCGATATTATAATTATAGAAAATCTTCAATGTCGAGCTGCAATGTCGAGCTGGACGGAATTCTAGCTCGACATTCGATATTATATAGCAAATCTTCAATGTCGAGCTGCAATGTCGAGCTGGACGGAATTCTAGCTCGACATTCGATATTATATAGCAAATCTTCAATGTCGAGCTGCAATGTCGAGCTGGACGGAATTCTAGCTCGACATTCGATATTATATAAAGAGCTTAACGTGATCACAGCATTAAATTGACATATTCGAGAAGTTTGGACCAATGAAAAATGCTATTTTACCTAAATTGTACCTTTGTTCTAAATGACGTTACAACTTGTTCGTGAATTAATAACATTCGGCTTGTCACGGCAAATTAACAAACACATTTGAGGTAAAGTAGTAGTTAAGTACCTCAATTTAGGTAAAATAGCATTTTTCATTGGTCCAAACTTCTCGAATCTGTCAATTTAATGCTGTGATCACGTTTAGCTCTTTTTTTCTTCAAAAAGCGAGTAGTACAAATTGATTTTAATGGCTTTACTATCACCTCAAAGTAGTACATTAAGCTGCACCGTTTATACTGCTTTCAAATGTGTAGAATGCTGTAAAACGACTTATTTTAGAGAATGTTCCATTCATATTAAGCATTCTTTTTATTATCTTAAACTATTGCTATAAAGTCATAATTCATGGAAGTTCAGCAAATAACATTTGAAAACACATTTATTAATAACAATCAAGTTCAATGAAGACAATCCTGCACGGTTGAGATTATAAGTCATACAAGTTAAAAAAAATAGACACACAAAACATGAATTCATCAAACAGCCACATCGGCCAAAAATGTGTTAGGACATTCCCTTGACCGAACAATATATAATCAGTTTAAACGTTTTGGTACTTTAAAACATCTGCTATTGAACACCTAATTTTGTAGCTGTGTGAAGTTAGCTAAACATACGACATTGGACATTGGACATTCAAAATCGAATGTTGTGCTGGCACGACATTGGACATTGGACATTCAAAAGTGAAAGTCGTGCTAGCACGACATTGGACATTGGACATTCAAAATCGAATGTTGTGCTGGCACGACATTGGACATTGGACATTCAAAACCGATTGTCGTACCGGCACGACATTGGACATTGGACATTCATAATCGAATGTTGTGCTGGCACGACATTGGACATTGGACATTCAAAATCGAATGTTGTGCTGGCACGACATTGGACATTGGACATTCAAAAACGATTGTCGTGCCGGCACGACATTGGACATTGGACATTCATAATCGAATGTTGTGCTGGCACGACATTGGACATTGGACATTCAAAAGTGAAAGTCGTGCTAGCACGACATTGGACATTGGACATTCAAAATCGAATGTTGTGCTGGCACGACATTGGACATTGGACATTCAAAAGTGAAAGTCGTGCTAGCACGACATTGGACATTGGACATTCAAAATTTAATGTTGTGCTGGCACGACATTGGACATTGGACATTCAAAAGTGAAAGTCGTGCTAGCACGACATTGGACATTGGACATTCAAAATCGAATGTTGTGCTGGCACGACATTGGACATTGGACATTCAAAAGTGAAAGTCGTGCTAGCACGACATTGGACATTGGACATTCAAAAGTGAAAGTCGTGCTAGCACGACATTGGACATTGGACATTCAAAAGTGAAAGTCGTGCTGGCACGAAATTGGACATTGGACATTCAAAAACGATTGTCGTGCCGGCACGACATTTGACATTGGACATTCATAATCGAATGTTGTGCTGGCACGACATTGGACATTGGACATTCAAAAGTGAAAGTCGTGCTAGCACGACATTGGACATTGGACATTCAAAATCGAATGTTGTGCTGGCACGACATTGGACATTGGACATTCAAAAGTGAAAGTCGTGCTAGCACGACATTGGACATTGGACATTCAAAAGTGAAAGTCGTGCTAGCACGACATTGGACATTGGACATTCAAAATCGAATGTTGTGCTGGCACGACATTGGACATTGGACATTCAAAAACGATTGTCGTGCCGGCACGACATTGGACATTGGACATTCATAATCGAATGTTGTGCTGGCACGACATTGGACATTGGACATTCAAAAGTGAAAGTCGTGCTAGCAGTTAGCACATTCAAATCAATGTATGACATGTTTTGTAAATGAATGTTTTTTTTTTACCGACTTTAAATTAATTTTGATGGCATGCAATATTCGGATTTTTTGTTTGAGATATTGTCTTGAAATTATTTAAAAAGGTTTAGAGATCACAAAGCAATGAACCATTATAAAATTTATTAACACCAAGAGAGCATCGTCATGACGATTCCATCGCAATATTTGAAACTTAAGCATGATTCAGATATATATGATGTCAAATATGCAGAGAAAGATTCAAATGAATATACTTATGAATGGTCGTGGATTATATGTAGGCAAACAGTGATAATGCTTTCAAAATGGCATATTTTTAATAAGCTTAATTGTTTACACACCACTGCTACACATCTAGTACCATTTATAAAGGAAGTGAAAATAATTATATCCACAGTATATAATGACATATGGAAAATATAGACATGCATTGATGATTCCTACAAGTATAAATGTAATCGTCCGTACATCTATCTGGTTTTACGTAAACACACCAATCAGCATTGTCAAATTTTATTATTTTTTATCATAAAGATGTCGATTTAATTTCATCAAAGGCTGTTAAACCCCCAAAAGGGCATTACATTTTCTACAAAAAGTGACTCTTACTTACATTTTCCTGTTCCTCTACGTAACACGGGAAAATGTTAACAAGTCAATGATATATATATATATGTTGTTCATAGCATACATGCTATCAAATTCAACGCCAATATACCTAACTTGATGACATAATTCATTTTTGTATTATAACATTGGTGTTCGGGTAAGTACACGCCCGTACATCGAATCCCATATACTCAAGATGTACGAGAACTGTTAATGAGTTAAGAATTGGAGTATTATCACCGGTAAAATTATCTTAAGTAACATAAAAAATGGATATACTAGCATTACATGTAAAACGCTGTGTGTTCCCCCTAGTATCGGCGAGATATTGAAACTATAACGTTTTTTTTTTTAATTTGCGTTCAGCATTGTAAGGAAACATAGAGCTCCCGACACACTCTAACCAGAACTTTGTTAAAGTTAACAATGTGTTTAACGACATCGTTGTTATTTTAAACGTGAATAAGTGATGATGTGCTGATTTATTTAAATGCTAACAAGTACAGCTCAAATATTGTTTGAAATACAGCAGATCACAAGTGAGTTCATTAAACTTCCAGAGCAGGAAAGATTTAAAAGTTAACAACGATGTTAACTTTTAAAAAATTCTGAACGATCGGCCCGAGATGCCTATGACCTTATTTTACCCATACTGTATCATCTTGTCACATCCATAAAAAAGGTGCTATTTCGAACAGGTGGGAATAATAGGATCTCATTTGCCACACACATTTCAAACACATACGTTCCTGTAAGTTTTTTTACCAAAATGTTTATTTTTTTTTACATTTCTGTCACATTTTTTAAATAAAGATAGTGTTGGGAATTTAAAGCTATGGTAAAATGTTCGTCTAAAGAGCCACTTTTCTATTCATAGTTGTTTTTGTTGTTCTAGGCGTGATTACTGAAGTAAAAAAACACGTTGTTTATGGTGTGTTGCTGTATTGGTAGTTGCGACTTTACTGCGATTGAAGGCAAAGTAACGTTTGATATAGAGATATTTGTTGTTGTAGTAGTTATAAAGAATATGTTTCTGTCTTTTATGTTGTTGTTGTAGTTTAAGTTATAGTTATGGCCGTTGTTGGTGTGGATATTTGGGTTGGTTGTGGGGTGTAAGCAGTAATGGACGTGTTTTCAGTTGAGGGATTTTGATAATTAAAATCAAGATTACTAGTGATAGACGAATACAATTAAGAAATAGTGTTCCAAATATAAGAAACAACAATGGATTTTGTTTAGAACAAACTAAAGAAGAGATCCTTTTTAAAAAGTACCGTTCAAAATTGACTTCTTTATATCAGTTTGAATTATACAATTTTCTATTAGTTTTCGAGTGTTACTTACGGAGCACTGTAGTACCTTAATATTCCCAGATATTCTTCACAGGTCTGGGAAAAATAGGATCCTATTCTTCACAGTTTCAAACTGTGACATATATGATTGACCAAAATGGTGGTAAGCAAGAGAATCATATTCTTCACAGATTTTGTCGATGACATTGCTGTTTGATAATTATGATTTTAAAAATGTAATATTAAAATGAATAATACTAATACTAATACTAATACTAATACTTATAATAATAATAATAATAATAATTATAATAATAATAATAATAATAATAATAATAATAATAATAATAATAATAATAGTAATAATAATAATTAATAATAGTAACAACAACAACAACAACAACAACAACATATATTCTTAAAACTACGCCTTATACAAAAACAATAAATCATATTCTTACAACAACAATAACAACAACACCACCACCAATTCTCTGTCTATCATGGGTCCAAAATTTATATTTATTACCAAGACAACTAGCCAGCACGACATATTATTTTGAATGCCCAATGTCGTGCTATTTCCATTTTGAATGTCTAATGTCCAATGTCGTGCCAGCACAACATTCGATTTTGAATGTCCAATGTCCAATGTCGTGCTAGCACGACTTTCACTTTTGAATGTCCAATGTCCAATGTCGTGCCAGCACAACATTCGATTATGAATGTCCAATGTCCAGTGTCGTGCCGGCACGACAATCGTTTTTGAATGTCCAATGTCCAATGTCGTGCCAGCACAACATTCGATTTTGAATGTCCAATGTCCAATGTCGTGCTAGCACGACTTTCACTTTTGAATGTCCAATGTCCAATGTCGTGCTAGCACGACTTTCACTTTTGAATGTCCAATGTCCAATGTCGTGCCAGCACAACATTCGATTTTGAATGTCCAATGTCCAATGTCGTGCTAGCACGACTTTCACTTTTGAATGTCCAATGTCCAATGTCGTGCCAGCACAACATTCAATTTTGAATGTCCAATGTCCAATGTCGTGCTAGCACGACTTTCACTTTTGAATGTCCAATGTCGTGCCAGCACATCATTCGATTTTGAATGTCCAATGTCCAATGTCGTGCTAGCACGACTTTCACTTTTGAATGTCCAATGTCCAATGTCGTGCCAGCACAACATTCGATTATGAATGTCCAATGTCCAATGTCGTGCCGGCACGACAATCGTTTTCTGAATGTCCAATGTCCAATGTCGTGCCAGCACAACATTCGATTTTGAATGTCCAATGTCCAATGTCGTGCCAGCACAACATTCGATTATGAATGTCCAATGTCCAATGTCGTGCCGGCACGACAATCGTTTTCGAATGTCCAATGTCCAATGTCGTGCCAGCACAACATTCGATTTTGAATGTCCAATGTCCAATGTCGTGCTAGCACGACTTTCACTTTTGAATGTCCAATGTCCAATGTCGTGCCAGCACAACATTCGATTATGAATGTCCAATGTCCAATGTCGTGCTAGCACGACTTTCACTTTTGAATGTCCAATGTCCAATGTCGTGCCAGCACAACATTCGATTTTGAATGTCCAATGTCCAATGTCGTATGTTTAGCTAACTTCACACAGCTTAATTTTGTTCAGCATATACAAAACAGTACGAATGTTGTGCTGGCACGACATTGGACATTGGACATTCAAAAGTGAAAGTCGTGCTAGCACGACATTGGACATTGGACATTCATAATCAAATGTTGTGCTGGCACGACATTGGACATTGGACATTCAAAATCGAATGTTGTGCTGGCACGACATTGGACATTGGACATTCAAAAGTGAAAGTCGTGCTAGCACGACATTGGACATTGGACATTCAAAATCGAATGTTGTGCTGGCACGACATTGGACATTGGACATTCAAAAACGATTGTCGTGCCGGCACGACATTGGACATTGGACATTGCTAGCACGACATTGGACATTCAAAATCGAATGTTGTGCTGGCACGACATTGGACATTGGACACTCAAAAGTGAATGTTGTGCTGGCACGACATTGGACATTGGACATTCAAAAGTGAAAGTCGTGCTAGCACGACATTGGACATTGGACATTCAAAATCGAATGTTGTGCTGGCACGACATTGGACATTCAAAAGTGAAAGTCGTGCTAGCACGACATTGGACATTGGACATTCAAAATCGAATGTTGTGCTGGCACGACATTGGACATTGGACATTCAAAAGTGAATGTTGTGCTGGCACGACATTGGACATTGGACATTCAAAAGTGAAAGTCGTGCTAGCACGACATTGGACATTGGACATTCAAAATCGAATGTTGTGCTGGCACGACATTGGACATTGGACATTCAAAAGTGAAAGTCGTGCTAGCACGACATTGGACATTGGACATTCAAAATCGAATGTTGAAAAAAGTGAAAGTCGTGCTAGTCGTCCAATGTCGTGCTAGCACGACTTTCACTTTTGAATACCCAATGTCCAATGTCGTGCCAGCACAACATTCGATTTTGAATGTCCAATGTCCAATGTCGTGCTAGCACGACTTTCACTTTTGAATGTCCAATGTTCAATGTCGTGCCAGCACAACATTCGATTTTGAATGTCCAATGTCCAATGTCGTGCCAGCACAACATTCGATTTTGAATGTCCAATGTCCAATGTCGTATGTTTAGCTAACTTCACACAGCTTATTTTCGCACGTACCTGGGAGTTCGAGCCAACGGCTGTATTCGACTGTACTAATACTGGTACGGTCTTGTAAACGAACTTACGCTGATTGTGAACATGTTTCCACTATGAATAGTTTTTAAAACTTATAGGCTTTTTGGTTTTGACTTATAAACGAAACTATTTTCTGTATTGTAACCCAGAACAGAATCATGATATACATGAAAACATAGCCAGTATAAGTACATGCATATTAACTTATTAACATTCAGAAAACACATGACCGTTGTTTTGGACTAAAAAGCGATATTTCAGTCAGAACTCGCTTTGGCGAAGTCGCTGTGACATCGGGACGTACTTCGAGATAACGAACATTCGATATAACCGAAATACCGAAGTGTATTTTTTTACCAAATACGTTTGAAAAAGGTTCGATTTTCACAGAACATCGAGAAAACAGAGTTCGACATAGCGAGTTTCGACTGTTGTTTTATATTATATTAGAGTTAAAACATGTTTTTGGTCATAGATGTATATGTATGAGTAATGAGACGGTCATGTATTTATTTGTATAGATAGACTTATACGATCATACTAACATTGAGATTGCTGATAAGCATTTTACACTTTGGTCTCAATAGTACAAGCATAAAAACATAAATCAGCACCTGACTTGATATGAAAAGTGCAGTCAAGAGAAAGAATTAATGAATCAATCTGCTAGGTAGAGCAGAAGTAAATTAACTATTGAATATTTATCCGCTAAGTTACACCATTCTTACTCGGAGACCACCGTCATATTCATATTTTGGTCTGATTTGATAGGACTTTAATAAGTTTAATTAATCGGTTAATACCTTTTGTCTCCATATGCGATATTTTACAATTTGGTGATGTTGTCGAAATGATTTCTCATTAGTGGTTTCTTGAGTTACTTCCTTTTGTTAACACTAGATAGCCTATGTCAAAGAGAGATACGTAAATCGCGCGCTCTTCTATTCTCCCATTGTTCATCGATCTTGATAAAGCCTTCGACTGTTGCAATCGCGACAGTCTACTCTAGTCAGGGCGCATGTGGACTCGTATATCACTAGCCACAGCTGAATACTTCACTGCCAAATTGTTAAAATCAGGTTCTTCGACCTCATATTTGTCAGTCATCTACCATCCGAAAATCTCCTGAATGACATGATAAGGGAAAAAAATAATTGGCAGATGGGGTTTTAATAATGACTAAGTATCTGTGATTTAGTACTATAGACTAGTTGACATGACATGTTATTTTGTATAAATTAATTATCAGAGAAATGTTACGCTATAGATATTTGGGCGAATATTTCTTTGGAATGTTATTTCAATGCACCTAAAACCTTTCTGCTTGCTTTCGTAACAACGTAGCTTTTGAGTGTACCTTTATTCTCATTGTTAAGGGTGGGAGTAATTTAGTGGATAAAGTCTTTAAAATAGGTATAAGTCTGTATTAGATTATATACATATCCGTCTTTTAATCAAGATGTCGTGCTTTCGATCTATACCAGGGGAACACTGTATTGGCCTCTCATAAAGAACACTACTGGTTTTTGTCAAGAATGATGAATATAAGTTTAATATGGTCTTGGTTCAAACGTACTTTTTTCATATAGAAGTACGAATCACAGCTAAGTTTCAATTTATGGATCTGGTTGTCTTATACAATAATCAAAACAAAGGCGTTAAAGTTAACAACGATGGCGTTAACAACGTTGTTAACTTTAACGAAGTTGTGAACAACCAATCCACAGTTAGTTGTTCAATGTAAAGATATATTACATAGTTAGGCATTATAAAACAGCCGACGACTTCTATTTGAAGGATTGGTTTATATTTGAAGTTTTGACTTCTTTGCTTGTCCCTGTACAGGGGCGGATCCAGGATTTGACATTAATGGGAGCGTAAATTAGGGGCGTGACCTTTTGACTTGCGCCCCCCTCCTTTCGAACCTTGATTTATTTCAAGTGTTGGCAGGGGGGTGGGGATATTCTAGTCTTGGGCGTATCTTTATACTTTTTTCTCCTATATTCCTTTTTTCTCCTATATTAAAATATTTCTATTTTTCAAAAATGGGGAAGGGGGCACCAGGTGCGCCCCCTTTCCTGGAGCAGCTGGTGCTGTAGTTTTTTTATTGTATCGTTGTCATTGCAAATAGCTGATCCATTTTAAACGCTACCAGAAATATTTGTTCTACGGGCTGGTTCCGCAGTTCGAAAAAAAAAACAGAACAAAAGTTATTTTTAAAAAAAGGTATGCGCATGACTCAAATAAAATAGCAACTTGGTATGAGGTCATGTTGTAAAAAAGGAAACATCCTTGCTCTAGAATGCGAATTATGTCGTGTAGATCCAGGTTTAGCACCATGACTGACTTTTAGCATAATCCAAGGAGATCATGATCGCGGCATTAGACACTTTCTCTGCTACAATGATCCCACCCTGTGTCATGAATTCCGCGAGTTGCAAGCATTCTTACATGCGGGTCATAACAAGAGTACTTATCTCGCCCTGGAATACAATTGCATTCTTACGAGGGCATGTCTTACATCATTTCGTGAGGAATATCATTGAAATATACAAAGGCTGTACCTGTTCTTGACTCGTGGTTCTTGTTTGAAGCGTCTTAGGTTTTGAAACATTTTGGTCGTAAATGTTGGTATTTTTTGCACACGTCAATTATTTCAAAAGGGCAGAACATAGATTACACCTGATATATGTATATTTTTAAAGTTTAATGCATTTGTTTTTATGCTGAACTTATTTGACTTTAATGATCAAAACAAAAAAGCGTATGGTTTGTGTACCAATAAAAAGCGGTATGTTGGGGCTATATTTTCCTTAGAGAGTTTGTGGCCACGTAGCTGAAGACCCCACTTATAATGACTAATATTTTTATATGTACACATATGATATGCTTTTTTGTTTTGATAATTTATTCTTTGTTAAACATCAATCTATTTTATTCCCCCTTCAAATTCAATGACTTAATATCGGGACATGATTAAAGAGATCTAGTCCACCTTCTCAATGGTATATAGATTATTAAGAATACGTTGAACCGTAATATACTGTGATGTTTTTATGTGTGTTATTTTGTTTTGTTTCGTGTTTTGCGACTTCGTTTGTATATATTCGTTTGTTTTTGTTTCGTTTTGTGTTTTGCTATTTCGTTTGCCTGCTTGCCTGCCTGCCTACCTGCCTGCCTACCTGCCTGCCTGCCTGTCCGTCCGTCCGTCCGTCCGGCCGTCCGGCCGTCTGTCTGTGTGACTGTCTGTGTGTCTGCGTCTGTCTGTCTGTCTATCTGTTTAAATGATAACGTTTTTGGTCTTTGATACCGAAATTATACAAGAAAACACCTTAAAGAATAAAAAAGTCTGGTTTTTAGTTTGGAGCGAATTCACGCCGGTACAGTCAATAAAAAAAATCAACAAAACCACTCGCCCACTAGGACTCATATCCCAACTGAATGATAACTAACCTTTAAGCCTTTTGTTGAATCGAGTTACTTACACTGTAGATAATATTTGAGGAAATATCAAAATTTGTTGAAGGGATCCAGCCGTCAGTACTTTGTTTTAACACTACTAATGATTTGCCAAACTTTATTTCGTCATAAAAAAGTGCATGAGCAAATCAATTTAAGGTAAGCCATCCATGATTATGATTCAAAGATGTGTCAGTGCATTTTAGATTTTAACATTGATACTAGTTCTACGTTGAATTTAAATTGATTAATCATTATAATATTTTTGCATGGATTACATTTTTAAGTACACCTTACTGACGATAATGCTATGATAGGTTATAACAACGGGGGATATGTTTTTGTTACTATTATAAATTAGCAATTTAAGTAATTTGTTTCTGAAATTACACACTGTCTGTATGAAAACTCTCGGTAAAACTTAAAGTATTAAAACTTAGCATTTTGTAAATTTAAATCGAATCTTCATCAGTAGCAAACGGTTCACTGGGAGGTAAAATCTCAACTTTTTGTCCGAAAGTTATCAATAAGAGCCAATCAAATGAGTAAGCAAAAATATCTTTAAGCGAAAAACGTAAAAGCAAAAAGTCATTTAAAATAGCGGGTACAATTCTCCGGCATTTGATGATGACAATATCAGGATGAGGAACCAAGTGACTTAAAGGTGTTCTTACGTGGGTCATCAAGGGTTAAAAACGATGTCAACAAACAAGTGACGTGAATTCTGAATAACTTTTTTTGTCAAAAAAATCTTAGCCTGTAAAAAGACTATGCTTTTTTCTGCTTCTGCATGTGTGAACTATTTTAGCTTTCTTGTATTTGTATGATGTAATCCTTGGCTAAATTTCACCTGGACATGATTGTGTAAAACAATGCAACGCTGAAATTCTGGCCAAGGATTGCATCATTGAATTACAAGCAAATCTAAAGCACTGTTTGATAAATCGGGTTTCAACCGTTATGACCCATGTGAAAACCCATTTGAAATCACGTGATTCCTCACCCTGGAGATAGTGAAATATGTGCAGTCTGACACTGTTGTCTAAGGATGTTGTCATGTGTCGTTGAGCTAGACCATGGCCATCGTTCCTTAGTTTAAACTTGCATGTAGTTACTTTAGGTAGATTATAACGAAAGCTGATATGATATAAAATCCCTATCGAGTCCGTTCCCTTGGCAACAAACAGTACTGGCTCTTTTTGACATGCTGTGAGAGTAAAACCTCTGGTTGTGCTAGAACGCACAACCTCTTGTGTGAGAGGCGGACTATGTGACGAAAGTTAACACGCTATAAAATCACTATTGAGTCCGTGCCCTGGGCAACACACACTGCTTTCTCCGTTTTGACATGCCGTAAGAAAGAACCTCTGGTTAGGCGCGAACCCCCAACGTCTTGTGTGAGAGGCGGAATTGTCTGAGAAGCGGACACTTATACTATTAGACCACTCTTACCCTAGTTCAAGTAATCAATGACTGTCTGATTTTCCCTGTAGTTTCAAATTTATCATTATTTAAGTATTGTTGTACCTTTATAAAAAAAAAAACTATTTTAGTAGTTTACAGAGATAAATCAGAGAATTAAAAATGATATTTCACTGTTCCAAACAGTGAAAGTATGAATTTGATTTGTTTTCCGTTTTAAAATCTAGCCCGTTCTGCTATTCAAATCAAACAACAACGCACACGATGCTGGGGAATGGTATCAAAGACGTGGCGTTACGTGCCAATGCGTATTGGCGCGTTTTTCTGATAAAATGCAATGAAATGCCTTAAAATAATCTTTTGAGGGATAAAATCAAAGATCACAATATATTTCACCTCGTGAACATCACAGTGAATACTTCACTCGTGGTATAGCTTTTGGTGTTCAGTATGTGAAATACATTACGATCTTTCTCGGAAACATACTATTATACGCTATGTATTATGTTCTTTATATGTACATTTAACACAAAAAACTGTTAAATTTTTCGTGTAACATATTGGGTTTTGTTCTATTCTGTTCATTGATAGAGTAGGAGTAGACAGATGATTTTATTTTGCGATCTAAGTCAAAAATAAAAGAATTCTTAGCACGGATATTTTAAGCATTTTGGCGTATAATTTTTTTTAAAACTATTGCTTTTAGAGAGCCAATTCACTAACCGGTAAAGACATTTACTTAAATCTTTAAATTTAATATTTGAACACAAATATGGATCAAATTTGACATAGCTTTTAGATCGTGCTTTTAAAACAAGCCTTACAATTTCTTCAGAAAATGGAGGCCAAACTGTCAACTTAAAATAACATTGACATTTAGATGCGAAAAATGACGACTTATATTACGATTGTAGACTTTATAGTTATTAAATATGCTGTGGTATTCACCAGTTGAAGATGAGGCCGATAGGGCTTTCATGTGGTGAAATCACATCATATTGAATTACTTACAAGTTCATTGGTTTGTTATTGTTAAGTTTACTATAATAAATGAATTAACGTCGTCTGTAAAAGTGAGACCTGTTGAGGCTTTCTTGTTTACAACAAAACACATTTTAAATCTGCACTCTCACAGATTGACTTTGACAACTTGTTTTTATTTTGTCTTGAAATGAGCAATTTTGCGTAAATGTCTGTAAACCAGGGATATAAGACTGCTGACAAAATATCAGCTCGCAATTTTTCATCTTAACGTTCGAAAATTGATGTTTGATGTCTAAAAGGGTAACCCGAGGTATTGAAGTGAAAAGTCTCGATAAAGCCGATATTTTATCACGAAGGGTCTCAATAAATCTGTAATTTGTAATTTGCTGTCTTTATAAGCGCGATTCTTTATATCGAGCAGTCTCAATAACCTGATGCATTGCATTGAACATGCTCAATTAATTCGATACCCTGTAATTAACAGTCTCAATAACCCCGATACTTTGCCGCGAATGGTCTCAATAAATCCGAGAATTTGTAGTTTACTGTCTTTATAAACCCGATACTTTGCCACGAATGGTCTCAATAAATCCGAGAATTTGTAGTTTACTGTCTTTATAAACCCGATACTTTGCCACGAATGGTCTCAATAAATCCGAGAAATAGTATTTGACATCTTAATAAGCCCGATACTTTGTAACGAGCAGTCTCAATTAACCCTTTACACTTCACTGAAAAGTCTCAATAAATTCATACTCTGTTTTTTACAGTCTCAGTAAATCTGAGATATTCTACTCACAGTCTCAAAAAATCTCCGGGACTTTGTAATCTCAAAAGAAATCCGACACTCAGTAATGAACAGTCTGAATAAATCCGAGACTATGTAATAAACAGTCTCGATCAATAAGAGACTTTGTAGAAAACAGTCTCGATAAATCCGAGACTTTGTATTAAACAGTATCGATGAATAAGATACTTTGTAAAAAGCAGTCTCAATAAATCCGAGACTTTGTTATAAACAATGTCGATAAATTAGAGACTTTGTAATAATCAGTCTCAATAAATCCGAAACTTTGTAATTAGCAGTATCGATAAATTAGAGACTTTGTAAAAACAGTCTCGATAAATAAGAGACTCTGCATATTATTTTTTTCGAAAGGATTTGCTTCAGGAATATTATTTTCATCGATCATGCTTTTAAACTTATGAATATGTTTAGAATAACTCAAAGTAAATTAATATCATCATCAGATGTGGCCTAGTATGACACGTCGTAAACTATAAATTAATAAAAAAAACTCCACCCATTATCAGCTATTGTGTATGCTAATTAATGACGTGTTTATTTTGAGATCTTTAACGATCACGCAAAAGAAAACACTAGAACTCGATTCTATTTTCAGACAAGAAGTGAATCTTTTTTAATTTAGAAATTCTTTAGAATAATGCTTTCGTCTTTCCTTTCTTTTCATTTTCTTTCAATTTGATTCAAACGTTTTTCAATTATCATTGCTGGATTGGATGTCTTAATTTTGAACTTTGATAAATATTTCCAATACGCTTGAATGCTGGTTGAATTTGATACTTCTGAAATTTAAGTGTTGTGTTCCATCACCCACTTCATCAAGTGCAAAAATTAGAATAGGGTAAGCTAGGAATAAAGGAAACATAGATATGTAAGAGAAGAAAAAGCGATAAAAATATCTGCTCATAAACATGAATTTTTGCGCACCGTGACTTTGCAAAACCATTAAAGCGTAATTTATTATTGTAAACCTTCGTGAATTATTGCCTTTTTAAAAGGATGATATAATTAAGGAGGCATGAAAAATTGTCTAAAAACTGATTAGATCTATGTAAAATGTTTAATTTCCATTCCAACCATGCCTCACGTTTCACTTAAAGGCAAGTATCCCAGAAACTGATTTACTTCATTACCTCATACAAAAAACATTAACACACATGGTCCATGTGCTGACATGGGGTATGCTTCATGAAGCCCCAACGAAATTCCTGTATTGATATACCTGCTTATGATGCCTCAACGGAATTCCTGTATTGATAGACTTGTTTATGATGCCTCAACGGAATTCCTGTATTGATAGACTTATTTATGATGCCTCAACGGAATTCCTGTATTGATAGACTTATTTATGATGCCTCAACGGAATTCCTGTATTGATAGACTTATTTATGAGGCCTCAACGGAATTCCTGTATTGATAGACTTATTTATGAGGCCTCAACGGAATTCCTGTATTGATAGACTAATTATGAGGCCTCAACGGAATTCCTGTGTTATTAGACTTATTTATGATGCCTCAACGGAATTCCTGTATTGATAGACTTGTTTATGATGCCTTAACAAAATTCCTGTTTTGATAGACTTATTTATGATGCCTTAATGAGATTTCCTGTATTGATAGACTTATTTTTGATGCCTCAACGAAATTCCTGTATTGATAGACTTCTTTATGATGCCTCAACGAAACTCCTGTATTGATAACCATATTTATGATGACTTAACGATGTTCCTGTTTTGATAGATTTATTAAGAATGACTCAACGATATTTCTGTATTGATAGACTTTTTTATGATGCCCCGATGAAATTCCTGTATTGATAACCATATTTATGATGACTTAACGATGTTCCTGTTTTGAAAGATTTATTAAGGATGACTCAACGAAATTCCTGTTTTGGTAGACGTTTTTATGATACCCCAACGTAATTCCTGTATTGATAACCATATTTTTGACGAAATTCCTGTATTGATAACCATATTTATGAGACTCCGACGAAATGCCTGTATTGATAACCATATCTATGAGACTCCGACGAAATGCCTGTATTGATAACCATATTTATGAGACTCCGACGAAATGCCTGTATTGATAACCATATTTATGAGTCTCCGACGAAATGCCTGTATTGATAACCATATTTATGAGTCTCCGACGAAATTCCTGTATTGATAACCATATTTATTGGACTCCAACTAAATTCCTCTATTGATAACCATATTTATGAGGCCCCAAAACAGTTCCTGTATACATTGATAAGCGATTTTATAAATAGAACAATTGGATTTATATGACCATTGACTTAAAACAGAAACAGGAAGGCCTCAACTGTGATGGTCAGTATTGGAAAATTCCAGCCGATTGACAAGGATGTCCTCTTTTCTTGTTTAAACAGGGATATGTGCCTTTAAGCACCCACTTGTTTAATCGAATTGACAATAAAGATTCACGCAAGCATGTAGACACAGCACAAAAAACTGACTTAAACCAAGTGGAAACCACATTTGGTGTATTCTAAACCATTTTACTCATGAACCATACCTCTTGCACTCAATTTTGACTGCAAAAATATAAAATGGTTATCTGAAAAGAAAAAGAAAACGGTATTTGGAAACGGTATTGACCACCAAGGCGGTAACCCTCACAATATATTATAACAATATTATAATGGTTTATCGTCTTGTAACGTTGTCATATATACAAGTAAGCAGGTCGTTTCAAAAATGCTGATTTTTGAATTGGATCTAAGAATGATGTAGCCAATCGGATTGCTCGTTATAAATAATGGACCTATACAGTGAATGGAGTCAATGACGGATAGGTTTTGGTCTACCCAATCAAAAAAACAACACATTTTATTTGATCAACGACCTTGACGATAATTTTCAATTTCCTTCTATTCTGTTCTGGAATTCCGACTACAGCTCACAAGTGCTAACAACAGGCTTCATACTTTGTACTAGTACTCTTAGCATTTGATTTCGGAAATGATGCATTATGTTATGTGTGATTACCATTATCAACACACTTAAATACAGGGTTAAATGAACACATTTTGCAGTGGAAATACGTCAAACAACTGAGAGAGGTCCAGAATGGGCTAATGAAGCTTTAGTAGTATCATGTAGTCAAGTACGCATACTGACAATTTGGCTGATTTGTTTTTCTCAGAATCATCTGGATTCATCTGCGTGTTCGCGTTTAGGCAGCTACGCGCCTGGCTCCAGGTTCTTCCTTTAAGATAACGTTGTTACTCGACAGTCTGGCTTCGCCTTGAATAGATATGATGTGACCACGTAAAGTTTTGATTCATTGCAATATGTCAAAACATCGGAATAAACATTATTATAGAACTATTTATTCCTTCAACATTCTTTCGCGAATGATATACACCTTTGATTGAAATTGTCAACCAATTATTACAAAGCGTTTTCTGATGCCGCAATGTTCACCCGACCGTGACAAGAGGAAACACCCTTTTCTGAAAGGTGATTGTGATGTATGTCTTATGCGCTTAGTGAGGCCTTAATTTAGAATTATGTGATGTTAGTTATAGGGGCAATTTGATCATTTATTTATTTATATTGATTTCCTATAGAATTTTGATTAAAAAAGTTAATGATGGTTGCTCCATAAAATGTTTATCCCCGCTAAGGTTTAAAAGCGCCGTTCTCATATTTCATGTCGACGATTTATTGTTCATATTTGTTTTCAAGATGAATAGTATATTTATTTATCTATTTATCTATTACTATATATAGCCTTAATGAATTTTATTTTCAATTAATAGCTATGTAAGCCACAAATACCAGTTAAACTCGCCAAAATTTCGCTTGTATTTTGTAATCTCACAAATCATTCACTTTTCTTTTTTTAATAATTTGTCAAATAAATTAAATAAAAAAAAAATAAAAATAAAAATAAGAATGCATTGAAAAATATGTTTCTTTTGTGTCCTTATCAAGTGTAAACATAAGTTGTTTCCCTTTAAAAATATGCATTGTATTAATTAACGAAATGTATTTCAATATACACCAAAAAATGAACTAACATATTCACTTTCGATCATGGTTATTAAACCAATGGAAACTACAAGGACAAGCCAAGTTGCCTGAAGCTAAACTAAGATTTTAGGCACAAGAAGCAAGGCCAGTGAACGCCGAACTAGGGGCTTAGCGATACCAGTGTGTGTATACCACGTGAAAAATTACGTCATAAATGCTACGTTGGAACTTAATGTTTTGCTTTAACGAAAACTTTAAACAAAGATAACTTAACTATTTATTCACCATATTAAATGAAACATAACGGAGTATCCGTCGCTTACATAGCCCCGCCCTCGGGATTTTACTAGGGTTTGATTAAAAGTCAAGTTCCTTAAAACCCTTCGACAAATATTTTCCCAAAACCCCCGCCTGATGGAGCACTATCAAAACAGTTGTTGGAAACATGTTTGTCGAAGTGTTTGAGGAAACTTATCACGTAATCAAACTCCGGTAATAAAACGAAGGCGGGGCTTTTTAAGAGGTATAGACTGCTGCGAAGAAATTGAAAAGTTATCATTGTTTAAAGTCATTATTCCAAGCAAAATGTTGCCTTGGGAAGAAGCATTTATGACGTATTTGGTGTACACACACTGGAAACAAGACAATACACATAGAACAACTGTCAAAATATAGTCATTGGTAAATCCTGGGGGTAAACATATTGGCACTGTCAGTGAAAATTGGTAAATGTTGGGGGTAACCATATTGGCACGGTCAGTAAAAATTGGTAAATGTTGGGGGTAACCATATTGGCACGGTCAGTGAAAATTGGTAAATGTTGGGGTAACTCTATTGGCACGGTCGTTGAAAATTGGTAAATGTTGGGGTAACCATAATGACACGGTCGGTGAAAATTGGTACATGTTGGGGTAACCATATTGGCACGGTCAGTGAAAATTGGTAATTGTTGGGGTAACTCTATTGGCACGGTCGTTGAAAATTGGTAAATGTTGGGGTAACCATAATGACACGGTCGGTGAAAATTGGTACATGTTGGGGTAACCATATTGGCACGGTCGTTGAAAATTGGTAAATGTTGGGGGTAACCATATTGGCACGGTCATGAAAATTTGTAAATGTTGGGGGTAACCATATTTGCGGGGTCAGTGAAACATAAGTTATTACTAACTAGGGGGTTTAATTGGGGGGTTTCCGCACATCAGCAAAGCACATTCACATTCAGAAACTCTTAAAACTGAAATGTTGAAGCAATAAGAATAAAACGATGAGACCTAAGACCGTATTAAATATAATTCTTATACTTATCATTTTTATCAGGCTTAGATATACCCGAGTGATTCCCCTCAGGAGTGATTTTAATCACTCTATTGGTAAATTAATTTTACTGTCCAATCATAGCTTCTCCTATATTTAAGTTTGGTCTTAGTTGGCTATCGCGTACGGAACCTTGTTTATTATTCGTCGCACTGGAATCGAAAGCCAACAAATAAACAAAACAATTGGTAATAAAATTGTTATATTAAAATGTTGATCGTTATATAATTATAATCTCCTTTCCCACGTGTTGCGATCGTTATGTTCGCATTAGTACAGTAGTTTGAAAATTCAAATGCGTAAAATAAAATAAAAACTTGAAACACCTGCTGCATATAGTTTTGCAATTGCCATTCATTCTGTTTGACCTTCGCTGAGTAAACAATGTAACATCTTTCTAATTCATTTCAAATCACCTTCAATCATTTAAAAGTTCACAGAATTACACAGTTAGAGTGATGTATTGAAATGCCCTTCATTACAAAGCATTAATTTTACAACCTGTTTTATGAACTAAACGGCAAATAAAATCAAAAATCATAGAAATGTATCGTGATCACTTCATCCCATTCAATTTCACTTAGAATGTTTCAGCTTGTTTTCTTTTTTCAATACTGTCGAGCTCCCTTGGCTCGAACTTGCAGGGACAGGCGAAACTATCTCGAGCCTCGGGGAGTTCGAGCCAAGCGAGAATGCTTATATTCAGCATAAAGAATCGGTGCTTAACATCCAGTTCAGGTCAACGAGGAAATCGAGACAAGCGAGTTCGAGCCAAATGGGTTCGTCTGAATCTTGACTATCTCATTTTCAGTGGTTTTATGTTCTTGTTTCGTAAACATGTGAACTAACTTAAACATTCCTAGTATTTTTGGTGCTGAAAGGAGATTGGATGCTGAAAGTACATTGGGTCACAATTTGCCGTCTGTACATGAGGTATTGGGTCATAATTTGCCGTCTACACATGCAGCATTGGGTCACAATTTGCCGTCTGACCATGGAGCATTGGGTCACAATTTGCCGTCCAAACATGAAACATTGGGTCACAATTTGCCGTCCAAACATGGAACATTGGGTCAAAATTTGCCGTCCATACATGGAGCATTGGGTCACAATTTGCCGTCCAAACATGGAACATTGGGTCACAAATTTGCCGTCCAAACATGGAACATTGGGTCACAATTTGCAGTCCATACATGGAAGATTTGGTCACAATTCGCCGTCTATTTAAAGGGCATTGGGTCACAATTTGCAGTCCATACATGGAACATTGGGTCACAAATTTGCCGTCTATACAAAGGGCATTGGGCCACAATTTGCAATATATACATGGAACATTGGGCCACAATTTGCCTTATATACATGGAACATTGGGCCACAATTTGCAGTCCATACATGGAAGATTTGGTCACAATTCGCCGTCTATTCAAAGGGCATTGGGCCACAATTTGCCTTATATACATGGAACATTGGGTCACAAATTTGCCGTCTATACATGGAGTATATGGTCACAATTTGCCTTATATACATGGAACATTGGGTCACAAATTTGCCGTCTATACATGGAACATTGGGCCACAATTTGCCTTATATACATGGAACATTGGGTCACAAATTTGCCGTCTATACATGGAGTATATGGTCACAATTTGCCTTATATACATGGAACATTGGGTCACAAATTTGCCATCTATACATGGAGTATATGGTCACAATTTGCCTTATATACATGGAACATTGGGTCACACTTTGCAATATATACATGGAGCATTGAGTCACAATTTGCCATATATTCATCGAGCATTGGGTCACAAATTTGCCGTCCATACATGGAAGATTGGGTCACAATTCGCAGTCCATACATGGAAGATTGGGTCACAATTCGCAGTCCATACATGGAAGATTGGGTCACAATTTGCAGTCCATACATGGAAGATTGGGTCACAATTTGCAGTCCATACATGGAAGATTGGGTCACAATTCGCAGTCCATACATGGAAGATTGGGTCACAATTTGCAGTCCATACATGGAAGATTGGGTCACAATTTGCAGTCCATACATGGAAGATTGGGTCACAATTCGCAGTCCATACATGGAAGATTGGGTCACAATTCGCAGTCCATACATGGAACATTGGGTCACAATTCGCAGTCCATACATGGAAGATTGGGTCACAATTTGCAGTCCATACATGGAAGATTGGGTCACAATTGCAGTCCATACATGGAAGATTGGGTCACAATTTGCAGTCCATACATGGAAGATTGGGTCACAATTTGCAGTCCATACATGGAAGATTGGGTCACAATTCGCAGTCCATACATGGAAGATTGGGTCACAATTTGCAGTCCATACATGGAAGATTGGGTCACAATTTGCAGTCCATACATGGAAGATTGGGTCACAATTCGCAGTCCATACATGGAAGATTGGGTCACAATTCGCAGTCCATACATGGAAGATTGGGTCACAATTCGCAGTCCATACATGGAAGATTGGGTCACAATTTGCAGTCCATACATGGAAGATTGGGTCACAATTGCAGTCCATACATGGAAGATTGGGTCACAATTCGCAGGGCATTGGGCCACAATTTGCCATCCATACATGGAGAATTTGGTCACAAATTTGCCATCTATACATGGGGTATATGGTCACAATTTGCCTTATATACATGGAACTTTGGGTCACACTTTGCAATATATACATGGAGCATTGAGTCACAATATGCCATATATTCATCGAGCATTGGGTCACAATTTGCCATCTATTCATGGAGCATTGGGTAAAAAAATGACATCTAAACATGGAGCATTGAGTCACAATTTGCCATCTAAACATGAAGCGTAGGGTCACAATTTGCCTTATAAAAATGAAGCATTTGATCACACTTTGCCATATATACATGGACATTGAATCCCAATTTGCCATCTTTAAATAGAACATAGAGTCAAAATCTGCCATCTATACATGGAACATTTAAGTTATAATTTTCTATATACACATGGAGCAATTTTGTCACAATTTGCCATCTAAACATGTTCGTTGTCTCCTCCTGTTCGCCTATTGGGTTAAAGTATTGGCTATGGTAAGTGGCTTAAGACATCACGAAATACTCATGTTATTTCACTTTTAAGCGTTTTCATGATTCAATTTTGTTTTTGAAACAGCGTTCTATAACGTATTATGGTTATAAGCATCATTGATCAATATTTTTAAAAGAAGTAATTCTAAACTTAAGCAAAATCAAAGGTTCTTGAGTGATACCTCAAAAATGATAAGTTGTAGTCAAATTCTTTTTGGCTCAAGAATCATTTGTTATTGGAAGTTTTTTTTATCAACATAATCTATCAGAAAATACCTAATTAAAATAATCACAATACGATATACTTGCAGCGTAGTTAAATGTAAAGAAACGTGAAATTGTAAACCGTTCATTTACATGGTTTTCGATGGATAATGGCCGAGAAGTTCCGAATGTTATCCAAATACAGATGAATACATGTCATAGGCAAGGACAATTATCTAACCATTATGTGGAATTTTAAACGGGGAAACAGATGAGACAGCAATATTTTAACCATGTAAAGTTATGTATTATCAGCCTCATACTAGCTCCCAATGACAATTCTAGGCTTGTTTTGAGAAAATACTTAATTTGCCGACTTTTAGACCATCTGGTGTCAAGCCCCTTTAAGATTATAAGTATCTTTCATGGCCGCTCGTGTAAGATAGGTTCATTCCGACTCGAGCGTAGGGTGTTTTGTGGAAACGAGGTTTACCGAGTTTCCGCAAAACACCCTGCGCGTGGGTCGGGATGAACCTATCTTACACGAGCGGCGATGGTAGTTGCTTTTTCTCCCACCTCAGTTAAACAAAATTAAGTAAAAATGTATTTTTTTTGCTGGAATTCTTTTGTGCTTAGTGAAAATAATTGCGTATGGATATGCGATAATTCGTGGTTGTCATGGATATTCGCGCAGTGATTCAGAGTATGTAAATTGTCTGGTCGGTCTTTAAATAGTTCTAAGAAGAGTGAAGCATTATTTCTTGAAAGGTGCGTGAAAACTGTTTTCTGGTGACATTTGAAGCGAGAAATAATTAACTAGCGTTCTAAATATTGCCACAAGACAAGGTTTCCATGATGCCCTTCAAACAGACGCTACAGACGACAGTCTTCAACCAGGTAGGTAATTACAATGTGGTGACCATTAAAAGAAGTTCCATACGGGCATTTTATCTTCGCCCGTGGGCAAGATAAGAATTTCTAGCATGGTTAAGGTGGAACGCGACTATGATTTTTTTTTCGAGTTTCTGTCTGAAAATTGGAATACGAATAGAAGAGCATATGCCCGATTAGGAACTGTTTTTACATTTTCAATATTCGGAACAATTTTGAAACTATGACTCCTCAAAATATCTTTGCGTTCCAGCTACAATATCCGATAGTCTCACCAATTCTTCGTTTACCGCTAAGAAATTTAAACCTCAAGTGCCTATTGTGAAAACGTCCCTAACTGGGCATATGCTCTTCTATTCGTATACCAATTTTTAGACAGAAACTCGAAAAAAAATCATAGTCGCGTTCCACCTTAAATTAATGGATCTATTTATCTGAGGTGGGAGAAATATATTTGAAACTTGATAGACATGATGATATAAACATTGCGCACATATGTAGAAAGGCTAATAACTCAATACTATGTCCACAAACTTATAAAAACCGTACGGTCTCCGTACAATCGTTGCTTCTGGTCACATGTCTACGGGCCAAGTACGATCTTGTTGAGAAGGTGGTCGAAGGGTATCCGTACGGACACTGGAGACAAGGAGCTCAGTTTTGCTCCACCTTATGGCTTCAAAGCTGCACTCTCACAGACTGGACGTTTTGACAACTTTTTTTGTCTTCCGATGAACGAGCCAATGTATGCGAGATTTCATGGAAACATGTCATATAAGACTACTGACCAACAATCAGATCGAAGATTTTCTTATTTAAGTTAAAAAAATTGATTTTTCTGTATTTTCTCAAACCGTTAGTAACGATTTTAGCCATAATATTAATTTACGAACGGAAATATGAAAATCTGCAATCTGATCTTTGTCAGCAGTCTTATTTCACTGGTTTGTAGATATTTACGCAGAAATTGGCACATTCCAAAACTAATCTAAACAAGTTGCCAAACGATAAATCTCTAAGTGTGCAGCTTTAAGGATGTCGGACGGAACCCGTACGTCGAACGTATCGCTCTGCTCGCCACGTTCGGACAACGTAAGTTATTAGCCAGTCGTCCGTAGTATCGGAGTACGGACATCTTACCTTGACCGTACGACTACCCTCCTGTCCTTAATCGGAATACTTTATTCGCTTTCATATATTTTTGAACGCGTTGTTCAACTTAAATGTCATTGACTTCGGTGAAAACCTATATTTAATCAAAACCTCACACGTACAAACACCTACTTTGTCTGTCATGGTCATAAAACATGCCATTGGCCTGGCATCTTACATTCATATTTTGTCAACGATATTAATAGACAGAAATAATGGGAAAATTATACTTTATAAACGTTTTAAGTATGTATTTTAAGGTCAATCTTAACTGTGTCGTATAGAATGAAATATATTCAATTATCAGAGATAAATGATGAATAATCTCTTCTCTGTTAAACACAACTGTTAATTGTCATTTTGATCGTATGTATACATCTTTATATAACAATAAAACGTTCTTTAAACTGTTTATTTACAGTTTATTTTTTGTTAACCTTCATTATATCATGGTATTTTATCAGCTTCGCCATTTCAAACGATTATTTCCCCTGATTAAAAAAGATACGTACAAGGGTGGCGGGGGTCGGAGTGTGTGTGTGTGTGTGGAGGGGGCATTTTGCAAGCTCTAGCCAACCTAAATGGGTTTTGCAAGTTTTACAAATGAAATGAGATATCTTTCAAGATCTACATTTAAATTATCGTTAAAGTCTTTAATAGGCATAAAAATATTATTTGCAATTTCAAACTCTCTGTATTTTACGTGTTCAATCAAATATTTATTTAAACTTAGAAACATTACAACTTAGAATTACCGCTTTGAAACGACTGTAGATAAGTGATCCACATTGTCTAGTGCTTGCACGATACCCGAATAAAATCGAATAATCGATGCAAATCGCTTATAACTACCCTTTTTAGCGATGGTATCAACCACTAAAATGTTGTCATGAATGAACAAAAAAACAGCTTTTATGTATGTATTTTTGGTAACTCAATTTGTTGGACAAAGTTTGATATGTTTGTGACAAAGATGTTGTTGAAACGAATATTAATTGTATTTTTATACCAATGTTTATAATCGAAAAACACTTTCAATTCGATAATTTATCTATTATGAAGCGTGTCCGATTATCATTCATCATCAGAGTACTACTGTCCATTTCCAAACTTGAGTAATCTCCCTTTATTCAAATGGAATGTAGAATTTACGAGAAATTTATTTTGATATAACTTCTTTATAACCCAATTTGCCGTAACACGCCTCGCCATTATACGGTCATATTAGTAAGTCATATTAACGATGTGGTTTAAACTTATTTTATATTGGCCGAAATGATCTTCTTTACGACCATAAATGTACATGTTTTTATTTTGCAATATTGTTTATTACTATGGAAGCGTATATCGTATATACTGTTGATGTGATCTTGTAGTCTTGTTGACTTGTTTTACGACGACTACCACTATGTCGACTTAATTTTCGTCAACAAAATTAGTTCAACATGCTATGTCGGCTTCGTTTTGATGACGTCATATATATCTTGTTTAATCTGATTTGTCGACAAATCCTATGTCGACATTAAGTGAAGTAGAGAACAAATTGACATATTTTTTAAACATATGGTGTTGTCACTCGTTTAGTCGACTTAAAAAATACAACATGTTAACACTATCAGTATATACTATATACGCTTCCATAAGTTATAGTACAAAAATTAGAAGATATAATTATTGTACATGAAAATATATATATATATATATACATCGACGGCTTTCAAATATTTCAGATCTCATATTTATGCAAAATATTAAAAAGTAATACTACCTATGTATTTAGTATGTTGTTACACTCATGTGATCGTTGACATCATCGCTGACATGTCATATTATATTGAATTGCCTAAAAATGCCCAAAAGGTGAATTCCGTGGGTGTACAATATAGCTTTAAGCTGCATTCTCACAGATTTACCGTTTTGACTTTTATTTTGTCTTGGAATGAGCCATTTTTTGCCACAATGCCTGGAAATCTTTAATACAGGACGGCTGACAAAAGATCAGATCGCAGTTGTTCACATTAACACTCGAGAACTGATTCTTATGGCTATAAACCTTACATACGAGTTCAGAAAACTGAATTTTTCGGCAGTTTCCCAAATGATTGAGATATGTTACACTGTGAGTTATCGTATTTGATTGAATTGAAGGCATTCATACCAAAATCAGCTGATTCTGAGACAAAAACTAAAAAGAACTGTCAAAACTGTCCTTCTGTGAGAGTGCAGCTTTAATGTGAAATGAGTTTTGTGTTCAATAGCCACCATACGATTATGTTATATAACACTTTTATCCTTATGTTTCATGGTACTTATTCAATAAAGCTTGGAAAGAACCGATTCAGGGATCATATATTGAAAAAAGTTTCCCGTTCGTCGTAAAAAATCTTTTGTTTCCACTTATCCGACCGACCCATTTTTTCTTCCCGACCCAATACATTTATGTTGCCGTAGTCGGCATTTTCATTTCTTATTTTCCTAAAAAACTTTTTTGAGTGAAAATATTCAATTTTTACCATTTTATATTTATATTAACTACAATAACTAGTTTATACTTATTATTACTGCTCTGTTTTGAAGACGGTTGACAATTGTTATGAACCAGCTAGGAGCCTGTTCCCTGGATATAACCCAGTACTGATGTCTTTTTTCGAGAGTCCATGACTTTCCCCGGTGAGAAACGAAACAGTTAACACAAATGTTTATTCTTTTTGTAAAAAATAATTTAAAAGCCCGGGTGGTTTTGCCCCAATATCTCAGTGTTCATGCCCCGATTTCCCGGTGGCTTTGACCCGATATATCGGTGGTTATGCCCTGATATCTCGGTGGTTATGCCCCAATATCTCGGTGGTTATGCCCTAATATCTTGGGGTTATGACCTGATATCTCGGTTGGTTATGCCCCGATATCTCGGTTGGTTATGCCCTGATAGCTCGGTGGTTATGTCTCGATATCACGGTCGTTACGCCCCGATATCTCGGTCGTTATGCCCCGATATCTCGGTGGTTATGCCCCGACATCTTGGTGGTTTTGCCCTGATAGCTCGGTGGTTATGCCCCGATTTCCCGGTGGCTTTGACCCGATATATCGGTGGTTATGCCCTGATATCTCGGTGGTGATGCCCCAATATCTTGGTGGTTATGCCCTAATATCTTGGGGTTATGACCCGATATCTCGGTTGGTTATGCCCCAATATCTCGGTTGGTTATGCCCTGATAGCTCGGTGGTTAGGCCCCGATATCACGGTCGTTACGCCCCGATATCTCGGTCGTTATGCCCCGATATCACGGTGGTTATGCCCCGACATCTCGGTGGTTTTGCCCCGATATCTCGGTGGTTTTGCCCAGATATCTCGGTTGGTATGGCCCCGATATCTCGGTGGTTATGCCCTGATATATTGGTGGTAATGCCCCGATATCTCGGTTGGTTATGCCCCGATATCTCGGTGCTTATGCCTTGATATCTCGGTGGTTATACCCCGATATCTCGGTGGTTATACCCTGATATCTCGGTGTTTATACCCTGATATCTCGTTGGTTATATCTGGATGACCTTATTATTCCCACGTCTGGTACGTAGCTTAAGAGCGTAGAAATATAAAACGTCGAACTTTCAAAACAAGGGCCGTATTAATTAACCAACTTAGATTAAACTTAATAGTAAAGCTACACTCTTAGAGATTTACCGTTTTGGCACCTTTTTTCATTTGGTCTAGGAACAAGCCATTTTTGCGTAAATGTCTGGAAACCAGCGATACATGACTGCTGACAAAATATCAGATGGCAGTGGTTCATATTTACGTTAGAAAATTGATGTTTTAGGGCTAAACTCGAGATATTGTGAGTTTTCTTAAATGACTCAAGTAAAGGCATTGGAGTCAAAATCAGCCGTGTTTGCGACAAAATTGAAAATATGTCAAAGCCATCAGTCTATAAGAGTGCAGCTTTAAAGGGAATCGCTTATGTTTTTAAATAATGCA
Organism: Mya arenaria; assembly: GCF_026914265.1. Lineage (NCBI taxonomy): Eukaryota > Metazoa > Mollusca > Bivalvia > Myida > Myidae > Mya > Mya arenaria. Next base: position 61,783,597 of record NC_069134.1, on the reverse strand, counting down.
CTCTTTTGGATGACAAAATAAAGTGTGGCAAATCATTAGGCGTGTTTTAAACAAGAATACCAAAAGCTGGAACCCTTCAGCAATGTTAATATATGCTCAAATATCGTGTTTGAAGACCACAAATTTCATAAGGGTTAACACGGCTTTAAGCGATTCGTTGTTGCGTGATTGGTTGATTGACATTATCACGTGATGTTATCAATGTATTGTTAAAAGGTCAAAATAACCATCAATTTTGTGAAAGTCCTTGTGGTCTTGTGGTTTTTGCTGTCTTCACAAATGAGCTTAAATAAATTAATATAAACTTAAAAATTGAATAAGTCGGTCATCCCCTCAGAATGTGTTATGAATGCATATTCTTCTCTTCCTTAAGTTACAATTTGAATCTGTACTGTCTGAACATCTGGCGAGGCATAGTTGTCGTATAAAATATGTCTGTGAAAAATCGCGAATTATAAAAGTGTTATTTTACAACCTTAATGCACATACACATCTATTAGATAATGTAAATTATGGTCGTTTGTTGTAATTTAATAGCCGCATTCTACCCTTATAGCATGTCAAGTGAGGAAACTTTAGGAAAGGACTTGAATTTCACAATAGTGAGGTGTATAGCAAATAAGATATTTAAGTCAAAAATATTTTATCAGATGTACTGAAGAATTATTAGGCGCTAAGTAGTTCCATTTAAGATATACTAATATAAAGAATACAATAAATGCGCAACCCCTCAGGTAAATCGGTGGAGATTTTAATATGAAAAGTATATTATCAAAAATTTTAACAATTACTAGTTTCATATTTTAAGTTTTGAATGTCGACGTTGTCAAAATCATAATCAGTTGCAGCGAAAACAAAACCACATGCGGTAGCAACAACACCAGCAGCAACACAGCAGCAACAGTTATACCAATAGAGAATAGACTACAGATAGAAAAATTTACATCAGTTATCATCAGCGTCGTTGTCATCTTCATTATCATCTTCATTATCATCTTCACCATCATCACCAGCAGCAGCAGCAGCAGCAGCAGCACCCACAGCAGCATCAATAGCAGCAGCAGCAACAACAACAGCATCAGCAGAAGCAGCAGCAGCAGCAGCACCAGCACCAGCAGAAGCAGCAACAACAACAGCAGCAGAAGCAGCAGCAGCAGCACCAGCACCAGCAGAAGCAGCAACAACAGCAGCAGCACTAGTGGCAACAGCAGCAGCATCACCGTTACCACATTTGTTGCAACGTCTTTCATAACTGCACAGTCATTACGCCGTTGTCTGCAGCAGTATCATATGCAGAAAACAAACAATAAATACATCAGCCTGAGTATTAAACAAACTTACCATATATTGCTGCAGATGATGTCAAATTTTTCGAATCATATTTAATTAAGTAATAAATGAGACTAAACCGATTAGGACATTTTATTTTATTAAGCATATTTGAAATACAATCGGAATACTCGACCGTGAACGCCCAGTTTCTTTTGTTAAAATATCTGCTTTGTCACTATTAGTTTGGACCACATCTTAGCTTTCGACAAGCTGTAACTAGCTATAAATCTCGACACAGATGATACAAAATTTTATACCTTTTTAAATTACCTGGTTTAATATGCATGGTGTTCGCTTTACTATGTAACGCTTAATTGCTCATGGAAATAGCTAAAACTCGGTATCTTGTCAATATCGCAAACGATATAAATTTTTAAATTAAATATTTTATGTCCATTTTTTGGTATGGCAAAAATGTTAAGATCGGGTACTGGATGTGAACTTATGAAGCTTATGAAGACGTAATTATTCGTTAAAAGAGGGCGGGATATCGTATGACGTTATAACTTATAACATAATAGTTATGTTTTCGTTCGAATGACACTAAATATTAGAGTTATACTCCATCAAGTGAAAACAGACCGCATGAAGCATACAGCATATTAGTCGCATTTGCTTGGCTTCCCTTTCAACTATTTTAACACATTTCATCAGAAAGAAATACTTGCCTTTGTTCAAGGCAATGCAAATTAATAAACTTTGAGGTACGTTTTGGTTGACTGATCGAATGTGAATTTACTCCCGAGTAATCGTTATTGTTCATGTTTACTTCACTAAACTATTAATTCTGCATAAGGCGTGCGCAGCCCGGCTGTCGAATAATTTGATTAGTAAAGCAACAATAAAAAAACTAATTAAATTAGTGTTGGCGCGAATGACTCTATACTAACCGGCCATACAGCCAATAAATGACTTAATGCAAATATGGCTTTTCTTTTTTCATCAGAAGCCTTCCAAAAGCCAGCCATTAAACCAATATATGACTTATTGGAAATATGGTGGTTCTATTTCGTCAGAAGCTGTCTTAGTGATTTAATCAAAATATGTCCAACGATATCCATTTGCGGAGACGTAAGCGTAAACACTAAATGAGCTTTCAAGTGCCTTTAACAGTCGACCCCCGATGGCTCGAACTCGCTTGGCTCGACTTCCTCGTTGGCTCGAACTGGATGTAAAGGACCGATTTCTTTATACTGTAGGTAAGCATTTCCGCTTGGCTCGAATTATTCGAGGCTCGAAGTATTTTCGCCGGTCCCTGGGAGTTCGAGCCAACGGGGCTCAACTGTAAATAGCGATAGTCAACGCAATTGTGTTTGTGTGCATTGTTTTATATGGTTGTTGTTCTTATGATTAAGTCTGAAGCGACAAACATAAATATGTTTCATATCTAATAATTGGAATTCCCAGTTATTCGCAGCAAGTGAAATATATGTTTATATCATGGATATAAAAATGAAATGGCAATAACCGAAGAAGCCAAGAAGGTTATATGAACTTTTAAACATGTCACATCACGTCGTTAGTAATCACACCACCATATGACTTACGAAATATTTGACTATACGATCGCGGTAATTTCAATAATGCAGCAATAAAAATATATTTGTTTGCAGGTTTTCGAGACTAGTCAGGTGGGCAGGCAGGCAAGCGGGTCGGTGGTTTGGCGGGATTTTTGGAAGCCAGGAAGCAGGCGGGAAGGCAGGCATGCAGAGGGGTGGGCGGTAAACAGGCTGGCAGGTGGGCGGGCGGCCGGTACGCAGGCAGGCTTTTTAAAACTAGTTTTGTCGACAAATAAAGTCAACATATCCGTTTCATGAGTGAAAAAGTCGATATAAATGTCTCGTTATAAGAATTTATGTAGACAAAGAAAACAAGTCAACAATACCTTATGCTCATGTCTTCAGTATACTTGTATATATACGATATATTCTCCCATAGTTATTTGTCGAATCGGCTTTTTGTCAGTGCCCATGTTATTTCTTCAATTAGTCACAAATCTCGTCAGCTCAATAATTTTTGACCCGCTGGAAGTATTTTGAAATTACTGGCCACAAATATTTTCCACATTGAGACGATGTGCAATGCGCATGTCACAGCCAAATTAGTCAAGGTAATCCTTAGAGGTTAAAGGTCATATGACTACAACTTATGTTGGTCGATATCTTTTGAACCCCTTGAAGTATTTTTAAACTATTCGCCACAAATATTTTGAGACAATGTGCAGAGTGCATGTTTTAAACAGGTTGGTTCAAGGTCATGGTCACATTTCAATGTCAATGTCATACTTAAAGGACAAAGGTCATATGACTACAATACGTGTCCGCTCCATATCGCTTGAACCCCTTGAAGGATTTTGAAATTGCTCGCCACAAACATTTACAGCGCATGTTACAGCAAGATAGGTTCAAGGTCAATGTAGTACATGTACTTTGAGGTCAAAGGTCATATGACTTCAATTCGTGTCCGGTCCATATTTCTTGAACCCCTGAAGGATTTAAAAATTGCTCGCCACAAACATTCACAGCGCATGTTACAGCCCGCTAGGTTCAATATCAATGTCATACTAAGAGGTCAAAGGTCATGTGACTACAATTCGTGTCCGCTCCATATTTCTTGAACCCCTTGAAGGATTTTAAAACCATTCGCCACAAAAGTTCAACATATTGAGACGATGTGCAGAGAGCATGGTATAACAAGCGCGGTTCAAGGTCAATGTCACACTTTGAGGTCAAAGGTCATATTACTGTAACATGACTATTTTTCGTGTCCGCTACATATGTCTTGAACCCATTGAGGGGTTTTGAAATTACTTGCCACACATTTCCAATCTCAACTGTCGTGGAACCCAGACAAACACAGGAAACATCTGCGTTTTGGTCATACAAACAACCGTCTAATTTCGACATCGAATTCGACACAATGTGTTCAACAAGTTTTGTCTACAAAATGTTGGCATATACAGTTCGTCAATTAACAATCGACATACATTTGAATAATTTTCGCGTTATAACTCGTCATTTAAACCACCAATTACAAGTCGACAAGACTACATTAACACATCATCAGTAAATACGATATACGCTTCCATAGATATTATAACCAAAAGGTGGGCCGAGGCCTTAATCATATCAGTTGTACGCGCATGTATATTTATGCTATACCTTAATTATCAGTTTTTATATGCAGCGGTGTCTCATGTGCGGGTTCGATGTATCTTAAGTCGGGTTTATACGGATTGAATTCCCCCATCCAGGTCACGTTTGCTGACATACAATACCTTATGTGTATGACATAAAACAAGTATCAAATACGTCTCCTGTGCGCTTGCTTAATGTTTTATGATTTTCTTACTGATTTTGAAATGTGGCTACACACATCAAGGTCGCACAGACGATTGAACTTTTGATTGTTTTTCAAGTTCGCATTTTCCAATTAAATGACACCTACTGGGCTAATGGAATCATTTTGTATAATGGGCAACTTGATACTGTATTTGTAATAAAATAAGATGTCATACAATTTATTCCAAATTACTTCATAAAGCTTTTGTAAGTACATCTCAAATTTATATGGTTTCTGTCGCTAACTGATTATCAAGGAGCCATTAATTTTGGCTGGAATTTTGACATTATCGACGCTGATTGTATATTTAATGATAACTATTTAGCAATTCACGCACAGGCATATAGTTGAAGGTCTTCTTCAGAGAATTCAATTACATAAAAACGAAACCGGAAGTCATGTATTCAAAAAATAAAAGCATAGACTATGTTTATATATTTTTTTAATAATTGTTTTTCATTACTGACATAACAATAAGTTAAATAAGATTTAAACATATTTTAAACAATTTTACATGATAAGTATAGTTGAAACCTACAAACAGTATGTCGACAAACTGTCCCGTTATAATCTCCATTTCATCTAAAATGCGCGTGCGCATAGGAACACAAGCGCGCATGCGCAAATGTATCATTTATACTGGCCATCTATATCTATAATAAATAAATCTGTAGTTCTATACAGTTGTTGTTTTTTTACCACTTTCAACAAACATAAACATACTGTTTCACTCTGGAATGCTTTATATTCCAAATCGGAATGTCTCGATTAAGTGTTAATACACATTTTATCACAATCACAATGGCGAGCGTCGTTAATAAAAACTGCATGAAAATGGATTTCGTACGTTCTGTCCTACTCCAAATAGCTATTATCACTGAATCTAGCAATAAGTACGTACATACGCCTTTGAAATAGTATCAACTGCTAGTTTCTCGTACTTATAGCATACCACAATACTATATACCCTAATTTCTCGTACAAAGCTCGGTTAAAGACACCACTAGGAAACCAAAAGGGAATGTCTCATTTTGGAATATAATTGCATGTCAAAACAAAAAGTTTGACGAAACCCGTGTGAATACGTGTACACTTTTAAACAAAAAAAATCTGCCTCGTTTTCATTCGTCCCTCCCACGGTTTCTGTTTTTGCCCTTTTTATTTTTATTTTTATTCCTTTTGCCCGAAGATCGGCCACTTTTCAGGCCGCACTCACACGCCACCGTGGCCTCGTGGTCCTGTATAACCCACGCCTCCTCATACGTCGTCGTTTCGCCAATTAATGGAACGGGCCGACAAGCGTTTTCGGGGTCCCTTTTAAGAAGTTTGATCGTGTACTTTACGGGCTTGCAACGATAAAGCCCAAAGAAACACGATTTCTGCGTACACTCCCCTTCCCAAATGTATTTAGGAAAGTATTCATCTGACATTGGCTTCCAATATTGTTTGATTTCACACTCCCAAGCAGGGTGGAATTGTTTATCACTAGATCGACTTCGCTTTTGTCGAGATTTCCGTCTAGAAATTGTGTCGAAAACCATATTTTGGTATAGAAATCTCGTATCAGTTGGAGTGTTTGTATTTTCACTGTCCTCTTCATCCCGTTTTCGCCGCCTCATAAACTTTCTATTTTGAACACTAAGGCTGGTATCTTTGTCACTCTTAACTCCGATGTCATCAATATCAGACTCGTCCTTAAAATAGTTTTGTAGAAATTGTTCATTTTTGTCTATCACAGAGTTTCCTGAACTTCCTCGCTTTTTTGTACCACCACCAATGACGTCATCATCGTCATTGATGACGTCATCGTTTCTCATCTTCGTGTCATCCCACGCAATACCCATTAAAGTTTTAAGATCGTCGTGTGTCAACGGCTTACAGCCAGTAGTTCTTACTGTAATTGAGTCCTTGTGTTGGATGACAATACTTTTTGGACTATCCAACATCTTCTGGCTCGGGAACGCCGCCCCAGAGGTCGTGAGTAACATCAGGTAAAAAAGGGTGAATATCAGTTTCCTCGATAGATGTACCTGAAAAATATAAACAATTACTTGTCACCACGGAGTAGAAGTTCGTAAATTATTACAAAGAAGTTGCGAAACTCGACTTTTACGGGTAATTGTACATTGAGTATATGTTGAGTTTTGTTTGTGAACTACGTCATCAACGTATGCGTACACAAAGACAAGTTCAGACTGGAATTTACGATAGCTAGCGAAAAGATGCGAATATTAGCGAGTCTATAAATACAAGTGTAAATCGAAATTTCGGAAAGTAATTTTGAATAATGGCAACTTTCACAGGCACATTGTCATTTGCAACCTCTCCATTCGATATGTTTCAAAATGCTACTTATAATAATACGTTTACATGTGGACTACTTTTTGTGAGTTACGTCACCAAAGTATGTGTACATTGTACATGTTTAAAATGGCATGCAAAACGTACCACACATAACGTAGTTTATGCGGTTTTCGGTTGCGAAATAATAATTACAATGGTACGTTTATGTGTGGACTATTTTTTGTGTTCTACGTCACCAAGTTATGTGTACTTTGCGCATGTTTATAATGCCATTAACAAATACCATAATGAACGTAGTGTATGCGATTATCAATGCACAAGTACAATGATAAAGAAGAGTTTACTCCAACATTTACTTGTACGGGTTGGTACACGGACAAGTACAAATATATGTGGTGTTCCGCATTATGTCTGATATTGAACTAAGCGATTTCAGTATTACATGCGAAAATATTTAACATGCATCATTATTACCCAACACTGTTAAGTCGTGTCCAATTAATATTTTTACTAATCCATAATTTATCCCACAGTGCATAAAGACAATTTGCGATGGCGTATAATTTTAAAATTAATGACACCCGCGATGGTTGTAAATTAAATATTAAAACATGACAGTCTATCATATATTTTGAACTTTACGTCACGTCGTGATCGCCTTGTATGGAAATGTTAAACATTAGAAAAGACAATGGTATGACAAAATTGAATGAAATCGACAATGAATTGAATAAATTCGTATTGATGAATAGCGAAATGTTCATAGTCATCGATTTGCTACGAGAGATTGAAAATGAGTTGATTTTTCATTATTCATTCAAGAAAGCCTTTAGTAAGGCAGGCGCGTAGCTGCCTATATGCGAGTACGCGGCTGAATCCACATGATTCAGGCAAACAAAAGTAAAAAAAGAAGCCAAAGTTGCAGTATGCCTACTTAACTACATGATCCTAAAGCTGTCAATTTTCCAGAACTAAATAAAGCACCTCAGAATGTCCACATTGCAGAAGATTGCAATTGTTTGCTAAATTTACCGAGGGGGCATGCCCCCGAACCCCCCTACCACAATTATGAATCCACATGAATAGAAGGCTACCTACGCCCCTGTAAGGTACATCTAACTTCAACCTTGAACTGGATTTAGAACCAGACAATCACAGAGTGCTCAAAAGCGAATAGTTCATATCATTCGACGTTGTTTATATCTAGTTTTGCTCATACAGTTAACGTTATATCAAGGCGATTGGTTTTGCGTTGCCAGACAACACCCGAGGCGGTATTTTTTTCACATTCATGTCCTTTGAAGTATCTCGGCTTGAAAATATGGGGGAAAAACCCTGAACAAAACAACTTTTTCGTCCTTTTAAGGTTAAATGAGCCATTCGATCATTTGCTTTTCATAATCTAATTTTATGCAACGGAACGATTTGGGAATAATTATATACCATTAATAGACATTAAGGTACATAATATAATTTCTTTTTCATTTTACGATGATATATGCCAGGTTTTGATGTCGCTGAAGACAGGTGTGAATGTGGGTGTTTCAATAAATAAAAACTTGTCAGTGTTGCAACGTTTTGTGAACTTTACTTCGGAGAAAGTTTGAGTCTTTAAACTTTTAGCTTGAGTATTTAACCTTTTAAGTTTTTAACTATCATAAAGTGTCCGTAATTTATTCGAGAACGCCATGAAAGTGTATGGGTGTGATGTGTGTCGCATGAATAGTATCAAAATATAAACGACAAAAACGAAAGTTAACTACTGCCACCATTCATCAACATCTTTAGGCTCAAACTCAGAAAAGTCTTTTTAGAATTACAGGATGTTTATACATATGTATTTCCGACAATGATACTTAAATACAAGTAAAACAAGTTAGTTTCCATAGATAATTCAATTTTAACCATTATTGCTCTTTAAACATCAATTAGAAATTAAAAGCTCACACTCAATACCAGGGTAAGTTATCACGTGACTTTATGGGGTTCTCACATAGGTCTCCACGGGTCACCTCCGATGTAAACAAACAAGTAAGTGACGTTATTTTTTAAATATCTTTTTTTGACAGAAAAGATATGAAAATCTTTCTTAGCCTATAGAATACTATGCTTTTTTCTGCTACTCGTGTGAACTATGTTAGATTTGCATGTATTTTAATGATGCAATCCTTGGCCAAAATGGTGACCCATGTGAGAACCCATTTTCTCACCCTGAATACGATAGTGAATAAAGGTCCTGTATTTCATAAACGCCTGGTTAATTACTCAAACTTGCACTTTTACCATGATATATGTTCTTGCCGAAAAGTTTTATGAAGCAAAGACAATAATTTTATAATTCTTTCATTTGTGATTGTCGTTAAACTTTGAACATCTATTTGTGTTTGTTAAAAATAAATAAAATGAAAAGCACATAATTGATATCAATCGGAAAACATCGGTCATATTCGCCATACGACGAGCCCGTATGCACTTCTAGCCAGTTCAACAGTAAAAGTAGTTCGCAAATAATAATAGTAATCAATTATAGTTTTTTAACATGTAATTCATATTTCTAAGTTCAAATTGCTTACCACGAAGTGTATTGTTGCATAGATCATGAACATTCCTCAGAGTAAAGTAATTATATTCAAAACTGTTTAATTGAAATTACTACGCGATCTAATTGCAGCGTAGTTAAATTTCAATAATTTCGACATCGTAATCCGTCCATAGATCTGAGGTTCTTTCGATGGAAAATGGCCAAGGAGCTCCGATTGAATTGAGCATACACATGTATTAAAACATCGGGCTATAACCTATATTAAGATATATCGGTTATTACCTCGCTAAAGCAGACTTCAGTATAGTATACTACAGTATTCAAAAATAGTTGTATGTCATTGTTTTGTTTATTTTTGTCTTTCCTTTTTGTCTATAATATCAAACACTTCCGCTGCTCGTCGGAAATATGCGTGTTTGTATCATAAGTATACTTCATAATCTATCTTTCCCATCGTGGTGGCCTTGTTATTTTCTCATTGATTCGGTGTGCCTTTGATTTCGTTCGACTGATATCGCTTAAGAGCTATGTTAACTAGATCTGAATTAGATATATCGATAATGCTTTAATGTTATCCGTCAAATCCGAATAATTCATATCTGTTCATTAATTCGTTTCCCATAACTTGAGTTGACAAGTACATCTCGTTTCGGCATATCGAATTCATTCGAGATTTCTGTTCGGCTAGACCGTATATTTCACAATTCACATTATTTTACGATCGGACGAATAACTGATCAGATTTTTCACAATTGTGCAATTTGTGATCACATTTTTCACAAAGGTGGGTTTCTCCGGGTACTCCGGTTTCCCCCCACAAAAAACAAAACACAAGACCACACTCTCGCGCAAGATCGTGCCAACGAGAGTGACTTAGTATAAGTTATCACAACTTCCTTTACAATCGCTGTAAAATATATAATGTTTAAACTAACAATATTCAAAGCCTACAGATTGAAATGCACTTTTCACAAATTATAAATCTGTGATTACAATTATCACGTTATTTGTATGAAACATGATATGTGAGCTATTTTGTCATTATTCGTTATCACCCGGTGACGGTAAATAGTTCTGAAGCCCTTTTTTATACAGATATTTAACATATACATATAAAATATATATACATACAACTGTATGTAGGTTCGGCGCCAAAGTGCTCTACAGTAAGGTTCTTACATGATTATCAATGCGGCGTGAAACAAATCTTTCATATAGCTTAGCCTTAAGTCCCTCAGTTTCGTTCGAGTTTCCAAAAACATAAAAACTGATGAAATGTGTTTGAATGATAGTTTCGTATTCAAAATGTTTACTACAGAATGGGATATTCAAAATATCAAATTCAGGAAGCGATTACTACAGTTCACTGAATTCATGCATGCATTTCGATAAACCTGTCATAAAGTGCAGAATGTCAAAGCCGACAATTAGCGGCGGTTTTCTTTGTAGTTCTTTAATTTAGATTAAATTGCGTGGTTTTTTAAACATGCCATTTGGGTCTTAACATCAGATGTAATATTTCTGTTTTTAACTTTAAAGAATAAAAAACATATGGTCGTTGAAAACAGATGGTTTTAAAATTTAAATTTAAACAAATCTTTAAAGAGAAACTTTAAAGAAACTTTAGGGAGTTTCCCTTTGAATTTAATTTAAAAACATACATTAATTTATGTTTTTGAAATTTCATTCTTTAAAAATAGATGCTATTTTACGCCTTGAAAATAATATATCATTAAAAGCTATTAGATTTTAACCACATGTTTCAGTGTGAATATCTTTCGATATCTCTAGGTGGAACTATTGTAAATTACGAAAACCAAATACACTTTCTACAATACATATTAATGGCGTAGATAAAAATACGGAGAAATGCATCATGGATTTAGGCGTACCCCTGTTTTGATCTAGATATTTTATCTCCTGTCCCACTTATAAATATAATTACCTAACGCCCATTCACACAAAGGTATGAACGAGAAAGTATGGAAGCGTATATCGTATGTACTGATCCAGTAGTTCTGTTTTATGTCGACTTAACGTGTTATTTTAAGCTTTGGAAACGTATATCATATATACAGATCATGTAGTTTTGTCGACTAGTTTTATGTCGACTTAACGTGTATCCTTTAGCTATGGAAGCGTACATCGTATTTACTGACCATGTAGTCTTGTCGCCTTGTTTTATGTCGACTTAACGTGTTATTTTAAGCTATGGAAGCGTATATCGTATTTACTGACCATGTAGTCTTGTCGCCTTGTTTTATGTCGACTTAACGTGTTATTTTAAGCTATGGAAGCGTATATCGTATATGCTCATCACGTAGATTTGTCGACTTTTTTTATCATATGTCGACACAACGTGTTATAAAAGGACAAGTGGGCAAAATTATTTTATATCAGCTTGTTGTCTTATGAACTGGATACGCCGATTTTGTTTTGACAACACGCTTTGTCGATAAGAAAAAAATGTCGACATAACGTGTTTATATTTATAAATCGGCAAAATGTTAGTCAAATGTACCGTTAAAAAGTGAAGAAGTCGACATTGGAAGCGTTCTTACTTACTTTGCTTTTTTATTCAGCTTTGAATTGTTTCTCAAATATGATTGAAATTTTGTCCGAAATAATAAACACAAAAATACTTACTTTTTCATATGTAACACTATATATGCCAATTACAATGAAATAAACCATCATTTTTATGTTTTTATCCATTTACAACAGATCAAAAACAAAACAATTTAGAAACAACAGCATCGGGAACAAGACGTGTCATTTTTGTCTCAGAGCGCATTTGATTTTTAAACACTTCGTTGCCTTATATACTTTTTCTAGCTTCAATTAATTACAGATACTTGACATATGACATACTCTGTATTTTGGTATTAATTTCACTATTTCTCAGTCATTACTTTATTTCTTTTTTACTCAATGCAACCATTCATATATGCAATTCCAGAGAGCAGTTAATTGAGTGATGGCGTGCAGAAGACAATTATATAAATGTATTAAAGATATAAAAAAACAAGTACACCTTAGCATTGTTCAAAGTAAGCACTGGCTACAGAAGTTCAAAACCGTGCAACCGACCGGCCAGGAAAAACCAGAGAAACTTGTACACATTGCTTACAAAGTATGAATGTTGAGCCTTGATTTATTTTATGATTCACAACCATCATGTTCAATGCAAAAGGAATTAATAATATAAACAGCGTAAAGTCGAATGGTAGATTGACCACTTTTTGACAACATTTAGTGTTATATCTTGCCAGCGACCACACTACGAAATCTCATCGTCAGTAGTTATACAGTAGATACGATATACGCTTCCATAATAACACAAGCGGGTCTTTGTTGCTGATGGAAACAAAAATCGTACTTTGCATCTGGCATTTCTAAGACAGCTTTATTTACAGTAAACCTTGGTTTTATCACGCTACGTCGGTACAATTAGAAAAAAAAGACTTCCTACAACTTGACAACGCCATTGTTAATGGTTGTGGTGGTTGTGGTTGTGGTTGTGGTGGTGGTGGTGGTACCGATGAAGAAAATAATGTGTGATATTTATCATGTTGATGTTGTTGAGACGATGATTAATGTTGCTAAATATAATACTGATGCTGATGCTGATGCTGCTGCTGCTGCTGCTGCTGCTGATGCTGATGATGATGATGATGATGTTGGTTAAGAAACTGTCAAAATATATGATACCTTACATATTTTGATATAAAATTATAAAATATATCTACCTGACGCAGAGAATAGGCCGCTCGCATCTCATGTGAAAGCGGATGTGGATACAGTGTTCCCCGGAAGCAGCTAGCCAGGTCAGGATCGAGTCTTACGACCCAGCGTCTCGATAATGTAGATGTCACCATTTCCTGCTCGCCCTGAATGCCCGTGGCCCGCACGCATTGTTGACACGCCAATCCCCAACTTCCGGTGCTGAGGAATATTCCGTCCGCCGTTTGGATTATTTATTTCGTAAAGATATAACTTAAGTTATTAAGGTACACTTTTCTTATTGAAGTGTTTCGTTCACTCGTTTTTGGACAATTTTCTATCGCACAAATTTGTTTTTCATTTATTTGAGTATTTGTTATTTTAAATCTCGCTTAAGGTAACCTGACATGAAAATACAAAGTATCTGATAGTTGTTTCTATCCGATAATAGTCTTAAAAGGTTTGTATCTTATTTCGTCTTAATCTTCCACTGCCGTCCAGTTACTGGGATCTTCGAATGAGAATTATCCGTTTCACAATCATTTTATATAAACAAATTGTCGATCAATATTAATTTATTATTTTTCCAATATCTTCGTTCGCCAGTTATGCGATTTGAGATATTTAAATATAACACTTTGTCCGTGATAAGATAAACATGCAGAACACAGCTCCTGTGAGCACTTCCAGCAACCCTAGGAACAATGGATAAATCCGTATTTTTGACGATGGTTCGGTAGCGGTTTCTATTGGACGAGCTTTACCTCCCACGCAACACTACTTACGTCTATCAGTTTATGACGGTAACGCTGAAGGAACGCCTCAATTCTGAAAAGAGACAATTCGTTTTTTAAATGCTATGTAACAATATTTTTTTTATTATAAACTCAACGATCAAAAAAATAAACAGTTTTATATTTGAAAGCTTATATTCTGGGGAGGGTAGTTTTTCTATAAAGTCAGAATGTTTATATTTTTGTCGTGGAAAATAAGACACTTCGAAACAAAAGAAGCCTTTCAGAAAAAGGATATCAAAATATCAAACGTCAAAGATATATAATCAAACGGGTTAAAATATGACTTAATTACTGCCCGAATGTTATTAGCTGGTAAATCGCGAAATTAATAGTGAAAGGATCATTCAACTGCGCTTTTCGTCAACGATAGATCAAAATTCAAAAAAGGTTGAATAATTCAGGCCATTAATTATGACGTCCAAAAGTTAGGACAACACTCAAGCGAAAACGATTTAATTTAAATGCAAACAACGCACGGTTGTATTTTATACGTTTGTATTTTGCTAAAAACCTATGTAATTTCGGTGTAACTAAATTTTTGTTTTTCGATTTTTTTTTCAATTTTGCATCGATTCACAAATCTAATCGAAATTTTGTCCGAAAAATAAACACAACGAATACTTACTGATTGATATGCCAATTACAACGAATAAAAAACCATCATTTTTATTTTCATTCACAACATATCACTAAAATCATTTAAAAACAACAAAATCGGGAACATTCAAAGATGTGACTTTTTTTGTCTTACAGTGTACTTGCTATTAAACATTTCGTCGCCTTTATATACTATTTCTAGCTTCAATTTATCATGGGCAATCAAGTGCATGACATCTCGTGTTTTTTCAGTATTAATTTCACTATTTCTCATACTTACAAATCGTTAAGTCCTTATTTTTGGACCAAAATGATTGTTTCTTATCAAATTCATCAATTTATTAATGTGTTTTATTGAGATATTGCGTTAAGACAGTCTTGGGTCCAATAATAACTTTCATTCATAAACCACTCGAACCGCATGTAAGGCGATATGGCTGTTCTGGCAATTACAGAATGAAAGGAATGGTAGAACTATGCGTGCCTGATTCTGTGAGTACAGATATTAATTCTCTGGCGTAATATTATTTTTGCCAATGAAAAGCAGAACTGTCTCTGAGTCACAGAAATAACTCATGGCACGGTTTATCATGATGTTAAATCTGGTATGGGTTAGGGTTTGGCCATTCCTCAGGACCATGGTAAACTCCTTGGTTTAAGGTAGTCGACCCACAAATAAGCCAGCCCCAATTTGTCAAAATTGCTTAATGTTGACACGCTTATGTAACTTATTTTATTATACCATATGTCTTACTTTATCAAGAGTTTACTAAATACAACTAAGTAAGATTACCATTTCTTTTTTAAATCCATAAACTCTGTAATGTAATTGTTTCACAAATTATACCCAACCAAAATTAGTGAGCTTAGCTTAATTCTGTTATAAGTGACTAAAGATTTTGTTCGAGAAAGTGTAGTCACATTCTTTGCTACATCCTTTAATCTTACATCGTCGGCAACCACGGTACATTTTCCGTACATTTTAAGTGCTAATGCCTCATGACGTCATAATTATAATTATGACGTCTCACCATTTGAAAAAAAATGTGGGCTGATTTATATTTTGGAAAAAGAATGCCCTAAAACGATTTCACTGTTTTTTATGTTGCACGTTTTTGTTTTTATTTCAAACTAAAATGAACGTACATTTTGGCAAGGCCAAATATTCATGATGTTTAATAACGTGAGATATTAAATGATTGCTCTCATATTAAGCAATAAATAAGGACAGCTGAAACAGCTGTCTCGAATTTCGTGAGAAATACAGCAAATCACAAGTGTGTCCATTGAACTTCCAGAGCAGTAACGATTTGAAAGTTAACAACACTTGCGTTAACAAAGTTCTGAACAATCGACCCATATTCTACTCGCAAGATTCTTTCAAAAAATAACAACATATTTTGAATTAGTATAAAAATTTGACATTTTGTTGGTTGTATACCTTAAACTATAAATAGAATTTGAATTCCAACTCTCAGTCGGACTATTATATTATTCTGCGAGGCAGAATAAGGAGTGCACTTTTAATATTTGCTATTTTCATAGGTGTTATTTTTTCGGAGCATAAATCAGCTAGAAAACCGCCATTGCTTTGTACAAATAAACAAAAATCACTACAAAGGTTTAAAGAATGTTTAAAGAATGTGTGAAATTCGTTTTTGAAAATGATATTGATAAAAAAAGATAGGAAACGTGATGTTTTTCGAAATAAGCGTGTGTAAACAAGCTTTTTACGTTTACAATAGTACATAAGTTTTTCACGTTCAATAAATTTATCACAAATGTAGAGGACTCCTTTAATTTATATATCATAGTTGCATGCCAATCGAATCATTAAACAAATATCATTGAAGTGAAATTGCGTTGTACGAAGAAGACAGTCTTATTAACACAAGGGAGTCCATGAACATCAAAGCCATAAATAGTAATTAAAATTTGTTCTTGATGAAAAACTATCCTAGTTTTTCATAATTGCAATGATTAAACGCCATTTGCATACAGAAATAAATATTAAATATCAAGCAATGAGTAAAACATTAATCGAATCGAAAATAACGGAATCAAAATGTCGGAATGATCTCGGAATCGAATCGAATCGAGGTTCAGTAAGTGAATCGTAGCAGCTCTTATATATAATATACAATAACGAAGGAGGCATAAAATAATGTAATCATATTAAAATGTAACCTTTTTAATTAATATGTGCAACATATCAGATTGATTGATTCAACATTCGAGGAGATGTGACTGGATATAAAATCCCTATGTAATTTTTTATTGTCAGCCATTAATCCATTAGCTATGTGGATTATATACCGGAAGTACTCTCCCTTTGGATGTAAAAACGTTAAATCTTTACCAATGGATTGAATAATAATAACCTTTGGGCATTGTGAGATTTTTGCATAAAATTCCAGCAATAAGCGAGCATGCGGCTTTAACAGTAGACGAAAAATACCAGAACCAAGAATGTCTAAAATTAGACAAATTAAACAAAAGTCAATCTGACTGGTTTGTTGTTCAATGGAATTTAAACTGATTATATTTGTAGCAATTAGCATGTTAAGATAAACCACTGCTTGAAAATCTGAAGAATTCAATTTGATAAACAATTCCTTGTTGAATTTTTGCTCTCCGAAATTGGAGCCGCAGAACAGTGCTAAATCATAAATACCTGTTTTAAACATGAATGGCTAGAACAATCTGAGATATTTCTAATTCATCAGAGACGCTATAAAACACTATGTGTACTTGTACGTGTATCTGTGGGCACGGGTACGTGTCGTTACGTGTTCGTGTAACTATGGACACGTGGAGCTATAGGCACGGGTAAGTGTCTTTACTTGTACGTGCAGCTATTTACACGTGTAGCTGTTGGCACGTGTAGCTATGGGCACGGATACGTGTCGTTACGTGTTCGTGTAACTATGGACACGTGTAGCTATAGGCACGGGTAAGTGTCTTTACTTGTACGTGTAGCTATTGACACGTGTAGCTAAAGGAACAGGTAAGTGTCTTTACTTGTTCGTGTAGCTATTGACGCGTGTAACTATGGGCACGTGTAGCTATGGGCACGTGTAGCTAAAGGAACGGGTAAGTGTCTTTACTTGTTCGTGTAGCTATTGACACGTGTAGCTATGGGCACGTGTAGCTATAGGCACGGGTAAGTGTCTTTACTTGTTCGTGTAGCTATTGACGCGTGTAACTATGGGCACGTGTAGCTATAGGCACGGGTAAGTGTCTTTACTTGTTCGTGTAGCTATTGACGCGTGTAGCTATGGGCACGTGTAGCTATAGGCACGGGTAAGTGTCTTTACTTGTTCGTGTAGCTATTGACGCGTGTAGCTATGGGCACGTGTAGCTATAGGCACGGGTAAGTGTCTTTACTTGTTCGTGTAGCTATTGACGCGTGTAGCTATGGGCACGTGTAGCTAAAGGCACGGGTAAGTGTCTTTACTTGTACGTGTAGCTATTGACACATGTAGCTGTTGGCACGTGTAGCTATGGGCACGGATACGTGCCTTTACGTGTACGTGTATGAGTTACATTTTAATCTAAAATTTCTTGAGGAAAATCATTTAAATGTGTACTTGCAGCCAAACATATTCTCTCATAAATCACTATTTTCGGGCTTTTGCATGTTTCATGTTAAAAGTGTACAATATACACGTACATTTTCCTGGATGACGTAATGCGCACAAAGTAGCCCACACGTACATTTTCCTGGATGACGTAGTGCGCACAGAGTAGCCCACACGTACATTTTCCTGGATGACGTAGTGCGCACAAAGTAGCCCACACGTACATTTTCCTGGATGACGCAGTGCGCACAAAGTAGCCCACACGTACACTTAGCTGGATGACGTAGTGCGCACAAAGTATCCCATACGTACACTTAATTTGGTGACGTGCGCACAAAGTATCCCATACGTACACTTACCTTGATGACGTAATGCGCACACAATATCCCATACGTACACTTGCCCGTACATATAGTGTTCACAACTTCTTTATCATTATAGGTATACATGTAATATTATAAAAACACACGGGTAGTATGAGGGCTTTCTTCCATCTCACCAGGGACCGTATTCTTAAAACAGCTTAGGTTGAAATTTTCAACTTAGTTCAAATTGCCTTTTTTTCCAATTTAAAATTTATGACAACTTGCAATGTTTGTACAACAAAATATGAAAATGAAGTAAATGCTCTCAATAATAAATTGATGTGAATTAATTTGAAAAGATGTAAAAAAAGGTGTTTAAATCAACGTTGTCAAAAGTTTGATGGCGTTTTTTTTATTTCATTATACTTAGTCTCTTTAACCACTCAAAACGAAATAAAGTCGAAAAGCGACGAGTGGGAGTTTGTTTACTTACATTTGTAGATGCTTCAGAGAATTCAATACACCTTATTCCTAAAATGTTAATTAACCGTAATTTATGAGAGCCATCAAATTATAAAAATAAATCGTAGATAACTATCTGCTGCAAAATTTCTTTATGTTTACAAAACGACGGTCAGAAAGCTAATAAAAGCTGCAAGTCACGTGACTTATGCAATTTTAGCCGTAAAATGCTAGATATGCGAACTTACTCAGTAATTAGGCTTTAATGGATATATAAAAAAACACATTTTAATTTATGTCATATTTGGTTACTCGTTACTGAACTCTTTAAATTATTTAAGTGTCTAATTACATCTGATTTGAGTCTTTTCACTCAATTCATATTATTTACGGCATAAGTAGCTGTCAAATATAATTCACTAATGTCCCCTATGCAAGTGTTTAGGACCTCTTTACGTAAATCATAAAGTCCTAAGGACACTAAATGTTAAATACTTTTAAAATGCTACACTAAAATTTGAAATAAAGTATCATAATTCGCACATGAATGGCAATCATCGTTAAATATGGAAGCGTATATCGTATGTTACAACCAAAATATGAAAAGAAGTATCATACTCGTGTGAATGTCAATAATCGTTAAGTATGGAAGCGTACATAGTATGTTACAACTAAAATATGAAATGGAGTATCATACTCGTATATGAATGTCAATCATCGTTAAGTATGGAAGCGTATATTGTATATCACAATACTGTTAATGTTTTTATGTAATCTGGGCTGAAAGTAGTCTAATTTGGATATAAGAACGATGTAGCTAATCGGATTACTTATTATTTATAACTGACGAAATAGACTGAAAGAAGTCAATGCTGTATGTCTATAATAGTTACTGAAGTTGAAAACTGAATGCTACCTTTTGTAAGTTTGTGTTATGTCGACTTGGCGAATTAAAACACCACATCTAATCAAAATTTGTCGACTTGTTCACTTACATAATGAACAGTTGACAATAATGAAATCGACATGTACAACTAATGTTTTGATGAAAAATAAGTGTACTTATCCGTCTATACAAATGAGAGATTAATAAGAAACTGAGTAACTGAGTTATGTATTTCAAAGCTTTAATTTATAAAGGTCAAAGGTCAAGGTCATTAAAAATTAAAACTATTTAGTTTAACAATGATGCTCTGCCCACATAAGAAAGATGTTGAACAGCCAAATTGACAAAAACACACATAACACGTGTAATGAAAGAACTAACACGTGTTCATGAATATGTTTAGAAATATGCATGCATAATTCTATAGGTAAATGGTCAAGGTCATTTAAAATAAAACTATTAATTTCAACGATATACATGATCATGAATTTGCTTAAGAAATATGCATGAATAACTCTGTGGCTGTCTAAAGGCAACTACTGAAATATGTTTTAACTGCAAATCATGCACACATTTGTTCATATTTTGCATTCATTCTTGCACATTCTGTATTTAGATAAAACTGGCTTTTAAGGAAAGCAAAATGTTTTGCGAAATTGCATTTTTATGAAGCGTGAAGGTTTTGTCAAATAAATGTATTTCAAACTTGATATCACATGAATAAATTTAATAACATAAGAGGCAAACAATTCCGATCCAACTTCATCTGTCACAAAAAATAATTTTGTCCGACATTCGTAGCTTTCAAAATAGACATTTATGAAGTGAGTTCAAATTATTTGGAACTAATTTCGATCTTAACAAAATAGTTCATTGTTTTTTTTAACAAACCATCGTAGTCATTGATATTGTATTTAGGTATGGAAGCGTTTATTGTATATACTATAGATTTGGTTATGAAATCTGGTTGATTTGTTTTATGTCGACTCGCGAGATGTCCAGCTTAAAGGTAAACAAATCGACATATTGTTGGCAACGTGTAGTGTTTTAAAAGTAACAAATCGACATAAAACAAGACTAGATGATCACATAATCAGTGTATACCTTATGCGCTTCCATACACGACATTTATAGCTCGCATTTGTATTGTTATTATTTTCTGCTTATAAAGAGTTTTTGTCGTCATTAAAATGGTTTGGATATGCGAAGTCTTGCTAAATTCGCAATTTGTTTATATTTTCATGCAAACATAGCTACCGGCGTGATAAAAACATGGCTCATTTTAATTATATTGTGATATAGATGGAATTATATTTCTGTCAATTGGAAATGCTGATCGATCTTATATCGCCCGCATATGGCAACAAGTTTAGATCAAAGAAAATTAGAATCGTCCAGACACTTGTGTTGCTATTTCAAGAATATCTTCAGGACTCAGAGAGTTCTAAAATAGTCCTACAAGATCTATATCTCCGTTAAAATAAACAACGAGGAAAGGCTCCCAATCTGCGTTTCTAAAGGTCAGAGGTCAAGGACATGAAAATCATCTGTTAGTGTATCTAGTTTGAAAACTCAGATGTTTGCTCTTTTTTAAATTGAGTTGTACCCTTTTTGTGGATTTCCTCAACTTTAATTTTCCGTCGAAAACAAAAAAGTAGTTCGTAAATTTCAAGTAATGTAATTAATGACCTGTAGTGTTTCGACGCGTATTGTGTATATATTAGTTTAAAATGATTGCCAGTGATGTGTATTATTGCATAGGTAATTAAGATTCCCAAGAGTGAAGTCATGGAAGAACTACGCGATCTACTTGCAGCGTAGTTAAATGTGAAGGTTTCTGACATTGTAAACCGTCTACAGATGAAAAATGGCCGAGGGTTTACGAATACCTTAACTGAACGCAGAGCTGGTATATGCACGTTATACGGTTGATGAAATGTCTCGCTGAACTATGTATTTTACAATCTCGGTAATGACAGCTCTAATGGTATTGAATCTCGAGTGGGGTACCCAAATTGAGGATCATCTTGTCTTTATCTCCTGTCAAAATGTTTGTATCACTGGAGCTTATGCATTGAGATAACCTTGTTTATTATTAATATTTAACTAGGTGGAAATACGTAATCCGTGTTTGTCTAAATCTCGCTGATGTAGTCTTTTTTGGTTATGTATGGCCTGATGTATGCCCTTGTGTGGTTAATTTGGAAAAAAGATGATTTATAGAGCGGGGTTTTAAGCAAAAATAGAGCCTGATGACAAATTATCGGTCGGAAATACCGTAACCTTTGTTCCGTTAAGGCTTAAAGAGACACATCCACGTTTTATAGATTCATACATCAAACCAATTATTTTTAATTAAGTATGAAATGTGAACAAAATGCTTTTTTAGGTAATATTAGGTCTATAGATCGTATTAAATATCTTTTTTTAAGAAAAGGGTGTCAAAAAAAGCTATTTTGCCGAAACACTTCCTAAACGATACTAAAAACTGAACTATTTTAAGCTTCCATTTACTAAATTACGTCAAATGAATATCTGTAGGTTGTTGTTAAGTATTTGTTTGTAACAGTAAACAAGATAAATCAATTTCAACAATGTTTTAAAAAAGCCGTTGCCCTCATATGATATGTGGGTAGGTCCCTTTAAGGTTGCTATGAAAACCTTAAACAACGTGACATTGACTAACATCCACTTTATCATTATCATATTTTTCTTATTCTTTTGAAATGGAGACCCAAGAAGTTACAAACATAAGTGTAATAAAGGATAGGAAGTTAGGAATGAAATATGACACAATTAATTAGCAAACAAATCCAAAGTTATTATAATTATAACCTTGACTTACTTTTACATTTATTTTAAATACTTTTCTTGTTTACGTTTAAAGTTGATTCTGTATGTATAACTAGCATTTCTTAGTAAAGAACAAAAAGGTTACAATAAATTATTATAATTTATTACAGTTATTTATGATGATATAAACCACATTGGAGATAAATCTCCAGTAACTGTTTCAAGAGGCTAAGAGAAGAATACCAGGTTGGGGCTTGAACCAACGACCTCTTTGAGTGAGAGGGAGACATCTATATCACTAAAGTGCCTTACATAAGCCTCTTTAATTCCAATGCCATAATTAATCTGTTTAAATCAGATTTATGAGAACATACCTGATAAATATTATTGCGATATAATTAATGAGACTAGTTTACATATTAAATATTCGGTTTTCTTGATTGATGGGAAATTAAGCGACTACATATCCCCCACAAAAAACATCACGCGGGTTCAGAAAAGAAGAACGCTAGTTACCAATGGCATCGGATTTTCAAACTCAATCATTTTTTTTAAATAAAAAAAAATCTTATAATTTCAAACTAAAAATTATCACCCCAAAAATGTGAAAAAAATATTTTTATGAATATGCATTTTGTACTGTATATATCCCATTGGATGTTACCACCATAACAGTAATCGTCACCAAAGCATTGTTTTACCCCCGTTTTTATAAACAAACCATTTTATACATAATTAATGTCTTTCTGCCATACACGTAGGTGGTTTATAGACTAGAATGGGTCAATAAAAACCCGCAGAGAGTCAAAACAATGATCCACATGTTATGTCTGTCGAAAGCGTGAACAGGCAGTTTTTATAAGCAAAAACTTGAAAGGCATACTTTTTAAATCCGCGATCTCCCCGTTAACGAACAAGGGAAGCACTAGGCGGGGACGGGGCGGTTCTGTAATGTGAAGGTTTCCAAACAGAACCTGCGTTTGTTTAAGTACTTTGAAGGTTTGTGATAGTTTTGTATTCTGTAAGTAGTGAACATACATTCCATCGTAATGATATCACTGTTCAGGAGGGCTGCAAAACCCCACAAGCAACGCTGTTAATGACTATTCAATATAGGACTTGACTTTGAGAGCGCGAAATCTGGCAGATTAAAGCATAAAATTGTGATAAAAGTGGACAAATCCAATTGAGAACTCCCACGCAAGCAGGCTGGTGTAATTTAGATGCAATCAAAATGATTTTACCTCTAATCAGGCACAATAGCGCCCAGGGAAGATATTTCGATGGAACTTTTGAACAATTTTCCCATAAAGAATTTTAATCTTGTGCAGTTTGCTATAAAACACAGCTTTAGTTTGGAAAAATTGGAAAACGATTACCTTCGACTAAAAATAGATTATTACAAATGCTCCATGCATAAAGGTTGTTTAGTGGAAGGAATGCTGAAACTGTACCAGGTCATTGTCATGTTAACATTTAAGATGAAAGTTTACATAGAACATACTGATGCAATAGAAACTGAAAAGGTCAAGCTCAAGCCCCAATTTCTCAAACAAGCTTACGTCACCAAGATCATGCTAACCTCAATATTTTTTTTTCCCTTTTTTTAAATCATTTTGTCATTTTCTTCTCATTTTAATACGTTTTGAGACTTTGTCAATTTATGATAAACAAATCAAGTTTAATCAATCAATATGGCTTAATGAAGTAAAATACATTTACCTTTTATGGTTAAGATATTTTGAGCAATAGGGACCAGAAGCCACTACTCTGATATGATATTTAGTGACACAACGATCGAAGCCATATTGGAACAAAATACGATTCGCACAAAATTTGATATAAGACAGAAACCACCCACGCACACAATCCACATCAGTATTAATACAATCAGTCAAAAATTGGGGGTTAGCGTCCAAGACTGCAAACGTATTTACAGTGGGTTTAAACCCCACTTGTAAGCGCTTAACGTCAGACTTAACGTTACGCTTGCAATGTCACTCTTTTAAACCCGAACGTTTATTACTGAGGGCTAAATTTACATTATACTTTCTTTCTTTCTTTCTTTCTTTCTTTCTTTCTTTCGTTCTTTCGTTCTTTCTTTCTTTCTTTCGTTCTTTCGTTCTTTCGTTCTTTCGTTCTTTCTTTCTTTCTTTTCTTTCTTTCTTTCTCTTTCTTTCTTTCTTTCTTTCTTTCTTTCTTTCTTTCTTTCTTTCTTTCTTTTATTGCGCTCAACACATTATACATGTAAATAGAGGTAGACTTTATATTATAACATGATATAATTATAATATAAAAAAACAACAACTAATGAACCAGGTTTTGTGGGGTCTGATGTTAAAGCATAATATATTTGAATATGAAAAGACATAAGATACACTTAACCATAACTAATTATAGGCGAACAATTCATCTTAAAAATACTAGGTTATATTGCCAGGTGGGTTTCGCAATGTTTTAAATACAAGAGATATGAATTTGCTTGTGGCCATTAACTTCTGACAGTCATTCTCACACATTATCCTTTGGAAGGATATAATATTGACATCATTTCTAAGAATAGCTTATAAGAATATAATATTGACATCATTTCTAAGAATAGCTTTTAAGAATATAATATTGTCTAAGATTAGCTCATAAGAATATAATATTGACATCATTTTTAAGATTAGCTTATAAGACTCGTACCGTGAGGGCAATTAACCAGAACATGCTCGAAGTTGACCTCAGAGACCGTTGACAGCTGTTTTCACGTGGTCGTGATGACAATATATGCTTACCAAAGTGGGGCGTGGAGTCTTTGGTGCGAATAGTACGCTCATCATTGAAAGTCAGGAAATTTGATACCACTTGTTCAAATTTACACAGGAATTATAATTATGGTTAATGTAAAGAACATTAACAGGCAAAAATAGTTTTAACTAAACATCTCTTTCTAAACATAGCACCTCCATATTGAAAAATGACGCGAAATAACATGTGGACCGAAAATCGACAAATTGAAAGATAAAACGAGTTTTATTACTTTTAAATGGCAGGCGATACGAAGGAACGTCAACCGTAGTAAGTTTTTTGTTGCTATTTGCATAGTTTCAAAACTATGCATAGTTTCACAGCACTTCATACTGGGTTCAAAGTTTCACCAAGATTTGGTTATACGTACTCGTCTTTCGAGTCCCGATGAGTTTTTTTTCCTGCGTAAAATCGCACGTAAAAACCTGTTAAAATATTACAGGAATTTCAGATTGTACAGCAAATACTCGTATGTAAATAGCTTCTTTGACTGCAATGTTTAAGGATCTCTTGATAATCTTTTCTTTGTATTATTTACAATTCTGAAATTGTTTATCTATTACACATGCGTCACGGCAGAAAAAAAGTTGAGTTCTCTCGTGCAAATAAACGAACAAAACGAGTATTATATGTTTCGTCTTAGGCAGTGAATGTTTTTTACCAAAATAATCACATTCCATTTACATTCCCGAACTAAAAGCTATCAATCACGATAGCTTATTACAATTCACAATGTGCATTTCAATGATTTAAAAAGACAATTTTCTTTGGGTTAAATAGACTAATTTCTTTGGGTTAAATGCAACCGGTGACATAGCAATTTTCTGCAATTGGGGAAATAATGGAGGCCACAAAAGTCTTTGTGCAAATTTAAGAGGTACAAAAAGTCAAGGGCCAAATTAAGAAGAGTAGAACTACTTCAATAAATCATATTTAACTATTACGACCAGCTTTGTTCACAATTACAATTATAAAAAAAATAATATCACGTGTCAAACATTCGGCACAAATCTTACGCAGCATAATAAATGGGGGTTTCGCCACAATTAAAGCAGAAAGTATACAAAATAAACATTACTCTAAAATGTGTAATTAATGCATACCACGAAATGATTGCTATGGATGGTTTTCAGATGTCATTGAAATGATTATTCAAGCTATATTGATGTGATCTACTATCATAAATCGTACTTTTTATTAGTTGAGATATGGGGAATACATTAAGCAGGGATATCATTATTAAATCAGAAAGCGAGGGACGACTCCGGGTAAATTTCGGGCCATAGAAAACACCCCAAGCGCAACATTTTCGCTCATCACTGTAAAATTTCATACCATGCTCGAGATCATTGAACAAAGATATGCATGCAAGATTTTCATTTTAAAGCTGCATTCACACATATTTATCGTTTTGATTTATTTTTAGTTTTTGTCTTTGAATAAGAAAATTTGTGTGTGGAAATCAGTGAAATAAGACTGCTGAAAAAGATCAGAGTTTAGTTTATAATAATTACAATTACGTTCGCAAATTGATGTTTTATGTCTAAAAACGTTATTAACGTTTTTTTCTGCAGGTTATCAAACAATTCAGACCTGTTCTATTGTGCATACCTAATTAAAAGCATTGATGCCAAAATCTGTTGATTCGGTGACAAATTATTCAAAACTGATATGTGTGAGAGTGTTGCTTTAAAGGGACATACTCTGCTTTGCATTTTTATAGTTAGGAATAAAGATACGGGTCTATAAAGACAATGAATGTCTAAAACAATTGAAACTACATGGGCAAGCCCAGTAGCCTTAAAGATAGCCATGATTGGTATCAAATGAGCAAGAATCAAGCCCAAATAAACACCAAACAAACGATACAATGGTACAGGATAACACACTTTGAACAGTTATCAAACAATCGTCATTAGTAAATGTTGGGGTAACCGCATGGGGCCTCTTTTTAATATAAATCTTATCCTTATCCTTAGACATGCCTCAGTGATTCCATTCAGCTAATTATGCAGGCCAATCAGAACACTTCTTCTAATTTTAATTCTGTCAGTCCAGAGGCTGCAGGTTCGAATCCCCTCCGCACCACTAATAAAATACTTATCGTCTTCCAGGACGGACGTTAAACGCTATGCACTAGTGCACGTTAAAGAACCAGGGTAGCTCTTACCAGGGTTACATTCTGTCTGTGCACTGTGCTCCAAAAACCTAATATGACTAACAATCTTATCAGAGCCCTCGCCGAATTGGGCCTTGCCCGAGTGAGAGTATAAAATACTCGAAACCGGACAATTTTGAACTAAGACGAGTCCGTTGAATAAGTGCATCTTTTATGTTGTTTGTATTTATTATTTTTACTTAACGAAAACAACAAGCTTTTAAAAAGTTGAATATGAAATATATTAAAGAAACAATCATTTAATTTCCCTTTCATCTCGTTTGAAAATAATGCTCAAGGGTTTCATCTTGTCAACGGGTTATTACTTTCAAGTGCTTCAACCCCTTATATAATTGACATATTTGTGCAGTTCGGATTGTGTTAGAGGGCTGAAAATTGAAGTTTAACATTCTTACACAGGCGAACATTCATCTGAGATTACCATCTAAGCCATATGCACACAGACAACATTCATATGGAGTATCTTGTCTAGGATTTTAAATGACCTAAACTTTAATATGATATACCAAAAACCGCCGTGTCCTTAAAAACCCTTGCCCCATATTAAATTCTCGATGATATCATATATCATAATGTTTTAGTGGCCTGAAAACGGGTACTTATATATAAGAATGTTGTGTACAAAGTGAATGTTTATTTGACATTCAATTTTTGTTCCTTATTCAATTCGATAATGTATTGACTGATTTATATCCAGATACAGGTTTCGATATCTTTTCACAGATGTCCAAATAATCATATAAGGGTAGTTTTGAATGTGAAAAGTAGTGCTTAAGTTCTACGTTGACAAAAGATAGATGCATTTCCACACGTTTCCCGAACACCGGCTGAACACCAAAAACGTCGCATACTGTGAAATTGTAGGCTTTTTTATTGGCACATAGATAAGACAGCATAAAACATAGATATGATCCAAATAAGAGATTAGCCTGAACAATTATGGTACTATTTTGTTTGTTTTCTGCCTGAAATTTGCGAGCTGCGCTGTATATTGATGGGCTTAAAGATAACCTAAAATCATAACCTACATTTCAAGCCAATGATATTGCCGATTAGGCTCCAATTAGACCATGTTTAATCGTTAAAATTTGTAGTTTTACACTTTTGAAAAGACATGACGTCATAATTGGATTCCCACCTGTTGAAGAACAGGTTATATTTTAGGACATTAGCACATATACGGTGTTCAACGTGATATAATCGCATACTTTTAGAACATATAAGGTATTCCCCACTTGCTGAAAACCAGATATAATCTAAGACATTTAGAACATGTAAGGTAATATTTCAATAACTTTAACATAAACCAACCTCTATGCAAAAAACAGACAAGATTGTCCAATATTACATTACTAACTATATTTGATATAGTTGATACTGTCATATACTTATAAAAGTTTATTGTGTGCTTTGTCATGCTGATGTCATGTAATACTGCCATTAAAGGTTGTTGTTGCTGTTGTTGTTGTTGTTGTTGTTGTTGTTGTTGTTGACAAGTCCATAAGATATGTACATTATTTTATACTATTTTGTATCCATTTATTATCTGTAACACATTTAACAGGCGACTACGTGGAAAATTTCGATATCAATACGTTATTTAATCAAAACTAAATAAAAAATAACAGTTTAAATTACAATCAAATGTACGAAAAAATCCTGAACAAATGTTTGTAAACATGCAAAATTTATTCAACAGTTTACATATCCTCGTTTATTCGCAATCAAATATTGATGTTGTGTTTTAAAAATAAATGTATATCTTTTGTATACGCCTATGAACTGTCTGTCCTATACAAGTATTGTGTGTTTGCGAGCTATAAAGGAGAGTGAAATATTAACAAGTTGTTAAAATAGCTTGGGGTTGCGGAGGCATATCGAACGCAGATAGTCGTCATTGAAATAGATCAGCTAGCTTAGTAAGTGACTTTGTCATTGCAGCAGAAATGTGTCTTGTCATCTTTGATATTTATTTGTGATAGCGAAGTTAATAGTCACAACTTTTCCACTTATTCAATTAAAGGCACATCAGTCGCGAGGCCTTTGAACAGTTGTGGACAAAAATACTTGAACCGTTTTCATCAAATATGACCGTACCGGTCAGGCTTGCTAAAGAAATTGTTTTTGTTTTATTATATCATGTAAATAAGTAGTATGTGTGTGCCTAATATGTATATAATTTTACCTTATCAAAACAATACATTTCACCATCCCTGTCAGAAACAGTCCCCTATGGTATGCAGTTCAAAAACATAAATAAGTCGAAGCTCGCTATGTCGAACTCTGTTATCTGGTTATGTCGAACATTTTATGAAAGTGTATTTTCAGTCAGACATGTTTTGTTTTTTTGGTTATACATAATGTTGGTTATCTCGAAGCATTTCCCTAGTTTCAAAAGACTTCGAGATAACGAGTTTTGACTGTATATCAGTTTCAACAGTCTTTCTTAAAGATGTTTGATTACGTTATATAGAGGATACTTGTTTCTTTCAGTGTACGATCTAAATATATTTCACCGAGTGAGCACCGAAAGTTAATGTATATACTTTTTGGTGTTCACGAGGTGAAATATGGCCAAATAATTTTTTGTTATTGGTCATAAAATACACAAAAAAATCCTACGCGTATATACTCATTCAATAAAAAAGTGCGATCCATCATTAACTTCTTATCTACTTCGAACACAGTTCTTTTGTTTATGAAAAGACATTCTGTAAGTCTACGTGGCTTAGAGGGTAAAACCCTCGAATGGTAACCCCGAGAGTTTGTTTATGAATCTTGATGACGTTTATGATTTCTTTTCTGTACTGATTTAGATGCAAAAGTGGCATTGGAATAATCGTTATAACACTTTTTTAACAAATCATTAGCACAATCGAAACTCGCTATGTCGAACTATGTTATCTCGATGTTCTGGTTATGTCGATTTTTTTTCGAAATGTGTTTTTTTAGTGAGTCATGTTTTTTTATATTCCGGTTATATCGAATGTTCGTTATCTCGAAGTACTTCCGCGGTCTAAACGACTTCGACATAACGAGTTTTGACTGTATATATTTCTGTGCTTTCCCAAAAATATTTAGGTACAAGGAAATAGTGGGTCTTTAATATAGAAACCAGTGTACTTCTGTCTGTTTTCAAAGTAAACAAGTTCAGCTGGTGTTAGTTCGAAGGCTAAACAAAGATGTTTATTTTATACTAAGCGAACTAACTTACTTATTAAAACAGCAAATATGACTTTTGAGTCAGATTTTACAAACTTATTGTTACATGAAATTTAGCCAGCGGGTATAAAGAGTAATTTCGTATTTAGCTATTCGGTGTAAATATAGCTTGAAATATGTAAACAAACTATAAATGATTTTCTTTTAACCAAAATTCCAGATCAATGTGTTAGATTTCGGCCTAGAAACGACATCGTACGTACTTTTAAAGTATTTCAGGTGCGTGAAATTGCTTTTAAATTAATACACCTCGTTAAATATGTTCGAACCTACCCCTATTTTGCTAAGCAAATATCTCAGTTGCAATAAATTAAAATAAGGCGTAGAAGATCATTAGCGGAAGGCCAAAAATATACAAAGCTTGTAAATATTTGCTGCAAAAAATGCTAGACCTTACTCTGATGGTTTGAATTAATAATTTATTTAGTTAACCGGGAACGTAAAATGAAATGTGATATATTTGTAAACATGTTATAGATCGATTGTAAAGTTTAAAGAAAACGATCTGAATTTTTCATTTTTTAAAATAATTATTATGGGTGGAGCGCTCATATTATAAGGTAACGTACAATAATTCAAATGATTGGAATAAGTTTTGCCATAATAAAAAGTCCTGGTATTCAAAGACAACAATTCATACTTGAAGTGGCTTTATAATACCACTGATAGCAAAAACGATCAGTTTTACTATCGATAGTGGTCGACATTATATTTTGTCCATTAAGAAGGCAGGTTTTCAGTACATTCATTTCAGAAAATCAACAGTCAACCATTCTTGATTTTAATCAGGTGAAGCGGTAGATATAAACAGTGGCTGGCCCAGAAAGCGAGTAGTTTACACAATATAATGTAGACCACTAAACAACTCAAAAATTGTTATACTGAACTTACAAGAAAATAAATATATATGCGACTGCTTCACATGAAACCATTTATTATTGTTAGTACATACTTAGAATCTTTAACCATAACTAAGGGCCATCTGAACACCAAGCATACGACGAACTAATGTTAGATAGTGAAATATCATGTCCGTATTACCAATTGATTTGAACTTAATAATAGAACCCTGTAACAAACATTGCAAAACATGCCTAATGAACATCATAGTTTTGAGGTGCAGATAGATGTAACATTTGCACATCTTGAAGTATATCATTTCGGAAAAAAAACATCGTAAATAACGAGCTTTGAAAAACTGACCCCAATGTTCGAGGAAGGAAAGGACATTAGAAATTTCAAACTGATGTGCTACAATATCATATGTGTTCAAATCTTGCTTTTTTGTTTGTTTGTTTTTTAAGTCGCTGTTGCTCCATTTGTGATAAATGATATATAACCTGTTGTCCGTGACATAATCTTTAATATATGGTATTTCACTCGAACTAGTTATTTCTTAAGGCATTAACAAAAACGCATAAATTTGAAGTTAAACCATCTTTGGTATTTCAAGCAAAAATGATGGATTTTGCGAGTAGTGCAAAAATAAATGAAACAAAGATCATTACTCCTATTTAACTTAATGCAGACTCTACACAACCGGTTGTTTCGATTTGGGTAATAAAAGTAGGCATTAGTGAACGACATTATGCTGCATTAAACAATGTTAAAGGCAAGAAAACTGTTCAAGAACGAATTATAAATCACAGACTAATGAACTTACAAGCCCAACTGGTTACTTTATTTGACTTGAGTGTTGTTAAATGGCGCTAGACATGCAAACGCGATCAAATGATAGCTTTTGTTAAAACTCTCCAGCAATGTTTAAATTATCAAATAATTTGAACCACTGATTCGTTTGAAACGCATGCAAACTTGATAAGAGGCAAAGAGCGCATTACCGCAACCAAGTGTTTAATTCTTACACGAACATTTGATTAACGTGAGCTATTTGAAAGTTTTACCACCCTAGTTTGTAAATTGCAGAAATTCTATTTAATTTGGAGTGAAATCTCAGACAATAAAGGTACATATTTGTCTAAAAGAAACGTGTTCGAGAGTTTTGGGGGAAATAAATTATTTCAATACAAACTTTCACGAGACTTCCTGCATTTTTTCCACAATACAAAAATCTTTAAAATTGCAAAGTCGAAGCTCAACAAAATCTTGTTTAATTTTATAGAGGAAATCTTGTTATGTGATATGCTTACTCGCTGACTCTAAATTCCAATATTTATCTTGAATTATTATCATAAAGCTGATTCAATGCAAACGAAAAACGCTAACATGTACTATTTCTTAGCAGTATTACACCCTTATTTCAACAATCAAAGTAATGTTTTTCATTTTCATATCACAATTAACCTCACAAAACATATTAAAATATTTACTCACCAGTTATGTAAAATCTTAAGAATAATCCTTGAAAACTTTAAGAACAACTGAATGTCTTGACCACAAGTTTAAATTCCAAAGGTGTAGAAAAAAAGTGGAAGGATAATCCAATCAACAGATTAACACACAGTATAATTATGTTTCTTAATTTTCTTAACACAAAATATCCAATCAATAAGCGTTATCAGAACAGGGTTTTTTTCTTTCTTAAATCTTTCTTTATTTCTTTACATCTGCTCACTGGATTTCAATCCTCTTTAATAACCGTAGTTGGTAAATTTGGAAGGTATACTAGCAAGCTATATTGCACGCATTGATAATCATTCGTTTACAATGTGCTAAGGCTTCGAAAATACACCATGTTTCGGTAGTTTGCAAAGTATTAAACTATTTTAAATCTGAGCTATCTTCTTTTTTTTCAAATGTTTTACTTGAATTTTTACGCAGAAAATGAATTACATACAGGCAAAAAAACGGACAAAGATTAAAACTGAATTAAAAGTGCAGAAATAATGTTTAGAATGTTTTAAAATATGTTTATATTAACTGGAGTTTATTGGGTTTAATTATTTGCCTCAATAATGAAAAATTAAAAACTTTTGACGATGATTCGGTTAATATATGAAATCTTTTGCGATCCGGTAACTTCATTTCAGGCACGCTTGATGCTATAAATGAAATGTTGAACTTACTATCTGCCGGGTTATAAATTTTGAGGATTTATTCTATTTCATAATATTGCTTAAGATGCAATCAGTTTTGCACATTCTTGTAAGAAGTTTTGACTTTGTTATGAAGTCGCTCTTCATAGAAAGATGTACGTGGTTGGAATGATATAGAAGTGCGAGCTATTTAGATTTTTAGGACAACTCTTTGCATATTTGAAATAGCTGTAATTTAAAATTCGCCACGGTTTATTAGCATTTAAAAGAGATTTGATGGGTAACGAAGTGCTTGAATATGATTTGATCAATCTAACACTGGGAGCTATTGGTAGAAATTTAAAGACTTACATAAAAAAATCACCGCCTATATAAAGTCTTTATTTTTTCTCGTAAGATTCGTGATTAAATATTTACTATATCTAATGACCAGGATTTAAAATGATTTCTGTTGTGTGAATTATTTCATAATACCAAATACAGTCTGCAGACCAGCAGCCAGGAACGTCAAAACTTTTCACGCGGACTCAGTTTTAATTGAATGAATGTTCTTTTAAATTGACCGTAACGGTAAAATTGCGTGACTTTTCAATATAAAACTTAGAAAAAGTTAATAGTGATAAATCATTATAAAGCATGAATGATAGGTATCTGTGATAATTTCGTATATTTTAACATGAATTTCTAGACAATTTCTAAAAATAGAAATTATGACGTGGGTCTTAGTAAGTCATATGGTCACAAGGCCAGCCAATACGATTGCACAATGTTGTGTTTCAGCCCAAAATTCCTAAAGAATTAAACTATTTCCAAACTATTCAATAATTTCAAAGTCTTACGTTAGGCGATGCGATTTGTAATTCGATTTCGCCCACAGATGCGTTTATTTTAAAACTAATGTTTAATTAATGACAAAACACTCGCGGTTTTTTGCACTTAAGTCATGTTCGAGAAAGCCCGAGGTATGTTCTAATTTTAGACATTTTTAGTATTGACACTCCACCTAACTATTAACTAATAGCTACTATCCCGTATTTATGCGATATACGTTTACAAATAAATGAACGGAATTTCATGATGAATACATTTATCTTTAAAATTATTACTGCAAATTTAGAGTCAGCACCTGTTTTACTTCAAGCATGTACATTTAATATGAAAATAAACTATTTTGTAAAGAAGATCTATTTTCGAAAAACATTAACTTAATCCAGCGTCAATCCGCCCAGAGTTTAAAAACAACTCAAATTTTACAATAATACAAAAGAAACTACAGAAACAAGCCCAGGGGCTTATCATTAAAAATGGTTTGGGTATCAGTTATAGAAAGAGTAGATCAGTAAAACCAAAATCCGATTCCATAATACACCGAATACTGCCCCCCCCCCCTATCTACGCTGTGAAAACGTCAAAAATTGACTCCGCAATACAAAATTGATGAAAGATTAACTACACGTATTAATGCCAATTGAATTAAGTTGAAATAACACATATATACAAACTGAAATAACTCATGTATGATGAGCTTTTTTTGTTTATTATTTCACGTATTATTTCTCATCAAGTGAATACTTTTCAGATGAGACCAAAACAGTTTGGGACACAAGGTATCACAATTTAGCATTACGGTTTATGGCGAGGTAGTATTTTCATGGTGGGATACCTTACATGGTATTATGGAAGGTTCCAAGCATATTTGTGGGTGGGATACCTTACATGGTATTATGGAAGGTTCCAAGCATATTTGAGGGTGGGATACCTTACATGGTATTATGGAAGGTTCCAAGCATATTTGAGGGTGGGATACCTTACATGGTATTATGGAAGGTTCCAAGCATATTTGGGGGTGGGATACCTTACATGGTATTATGGAAGGTTCCAAGCATATTTGAGGGTGGGATACCTTACATGGTATTATGGAAGGTTCCAAGCATATTTGAGGGTGGGATACCTTACATGGTATTATGGAAGGTTCCAAGCATATTTGTGGGTGGGATACCTTACATGGTATTATGGAAGGTTCCAAGCATATTTGTGGGTGGGATACCTTACATGATATTCCGGGCGGTTCCAAGATGCTTCGGAAGCATTTTCTCTAACGTGAACGCTTTTTTTAATCAACCATGTATATTGTTCCGACACAAACAAGAAATTATTTATGGTTGTAACGATGTTTGTTTATTTCAGTTTTTGTGCTATTAAACGTGAGTGCTGTATAAAAGAAGTTATGCTTACGATATTTAGGATAATTTGAATATTTAATAGGTTCGTGCCGTGCTGTTTCATCCATAACAATACCCGTTGTTCCGCTGTAGAACATATGCATTTACAATGACATTCGGTATTTTAACTTTAAAAGCAAAATCAAGCCTGCGCATTCATGTTGAATAAACATACTATTTTCAGGTTTTAATTTTATTATTGAATCAAAAGTGCAGAAATAATGTTTAGAATGTTTTAAAATGTTTCTATAACGTGAATTTATTAGGTTTGATTATTTGCCGCAGTAATAAAACAGAATGTTTTACAAAAATATCATATTGGTTTGACGAACGCTGTTATGCGTCGATATCGTGACATGATGGTATTTGAAAAGATGGCATTTTAAGTTATTGTAAAAAAAAAACAAAAAAAAAGAAGTTGCATGAAGTAATTGCTTTCAATAATTGTTGGATAAAAACTTACCAAAATATAGAAAGTTAATGGAAAAAAAACAACAAAATAACAATTATTAGAATATCAACGTAAAAAAATGAAATTAAATCGCCTTGGTCACGATATAATGACAATTTCCTTTTTGCTGTTGTTACGTTGTTATTTTCTTAACATGTTATGTCTTTTTTATGTCTCATGATATGTAGAATATATCTGTCGACTCAACTTATACAGACTTCCATCGCTTGATTTGACGCTTTTTCTAAAATCAGACTCCAAATAGCCAAAATGTGGCTAAAAACTGTCGTTACGATATTTCATTTCAAAATTAACCCTTTTTTAACATAAAAAATTTCAAAAAAATACTGGAAAATAATTGTATCAGATATCTTGAGCATTGAGTAAGCAATTTAGTCTTCTTTCTGTAGCTGGTTATTTCATTTGAATTGCATAAAAACTGATTTTTTTTTCAGTATTCCTTGATACATAAACCTCCCTGAAAAAAAAAACTGGAGCTCGAACCTAATGATTTTATTCGAATTATTATAACACCATGACCCTACTGTTACGGACCGTATGTAATTTGGCTATTTGAATACTTTTATTGTTTACCCTTTGTGAAACACTTTTTGTCATTATATCGTGACCAAGGCGAAAATTATTATAAGTGATTGCCAGCAATAAATGCATTAAACAATTTCTGATATTAATTTATTATCCACACACATGATATGATTATTACCTACCTTATCTGCACTTTGAAAGTCATAACTAAACAATTATAAAATAGTGTAAGGCCGAACCCCAAAAAGTTCTGTAATTATCGTTTAATACCCTTGCTGAACTATGTAAGTAAGGTCTCGATTCTTAATCAGCTTGTATCTTACTTCCACATGTTATACCTTTCCCTAGATGAAGGTAAAGAAATAAACACAGTATTCTGTGACATCTCTTAAGCATTTGATTGCGTATGACATAAAGTGCAAACTATGGCAAGAAGCATTTTCGGTTTCTTTTCAATATGGCTTATTATCTGATTATCTCGATGAAAGAAAAGAATGTGTTGTCTAGCCTTGTACTAAGTCTGATACAGTTACAATATCTGCTGGGATCAATCAAGGTTTAATTATTGGGCCCTGTCTTTTTCTTTTATACATTAATTGTATTGTTATTGAAATAGAATCAACAATATATATTTAAAAAAATGCGTCGAAAGGGGTTAATGTTGCCATGATGTCATAATGACTTGATCGCGCTGTGCATCTTTGTAAGACTTGGTCACAAAATGTATAAGTTTTGTGTCAAATTGTGTTGCTGATGAAGAACTAAACAGTGACAGTGAAGATTGGAAATCAGTAATCAACGAAATCAACAATATGTATTTAAAAAAATGCTTTGAAATGAGCTAATGTTGCCATGCCGTTATGATAACTTGATCGTGCTGTGCATATGTGTGAGTCTTTGGCACAAACTGAATAGGTTTTGTGTCAAATTTTGTTGCTGAAGAAGAATGTAACATTGACAGGGAAGGTTGGGAATCAACAAAATCAACATTATGTATTTCAAAAATGCTTTGAAAGAGGTTAATGTTGCAATGCCATTATGATAACTTAATCGTGGTGTGTATCTGTATAGGTTTTGTGTCCAATTATGTTGCTGAAGAAGAATTAAACACTGACAGGGACGATTGGGAATCACCAAAATCAACAATATATTTTTTTAAATGCGTTAAAAGGGGTTAATGTTGCCATGCTGTTATAATAACTTGATCGCGCTGTGCATCTGTGCAAGTCTTGGTCACAAACTGTTTAGGTTTTGTGTCAAATTTTGTTGCTGATAAAGGATTAAACACTGAAAGTAAAGGTATACAATATATATTTCAAAAAATGGTTTGAAAGGGGCTAATTTTG
Source organism: Mya arenaria (assembly GCF_026914265.1). Taxonomy (NCBI): domain Eukaryota; kingdom Metazoa; phylum Mollusca; class Bivalvia; order Myida; family Myidae; genus Mya; species Mya arenaria. Next base: position 61,745,178 of record NC_069134.1, on the reverse strand, counting down.
CCATGTCGTTATAATATCTTGATCGCACTGTGCATCTGTGTAAGACTTGGTCGCAAAATGTATATGTTTTGTGTCAAATTGTGTTGTTGGTGACGAACTAAACATTGACAGTGAAGACTGCATTAAAACCACAGGGGAAAAACGTCTTCAAGTATCTTATTCAGTGGTGTCACCTGAATGAAAAACGAACGAACGAACGAACGAACAAAACAAACACTGAGAACATCCATTTCTAGGACGCGTTAATCAATAAAATATAGGGTGACCTTCTTCAGAAACCAAGCAAATTCAGTGAAGTATTACACGATATAGGTAATGTACTACTTCTGTTTATGTTTTTTGTTTTGTTAATGCAAACATTCTCTGGATGTTTTCTTCATTATTTCTTAAACGAAGGCGTTTAAAGTACTTTAAATGTAAACAAAAATAGATTGAATTAAATTTTATTAAAACAAATACAATATGAGATTAACTGAAACGTCTTACTGGTACAATGAAAACTACAGGGACAAGCATAGTAGTCGGGTATTATTTTATTTTTTAAACAAACACCGTTTAGAGATACGAGGCAAGGGCACAATTTACGTTCATGAAAACAAAATCATTAAACCATTTTCGAAAAAAAGAAACTTGCAGCGATTTTAGACTTTTGTATTGTACTATATCTTTCGAAATGTCCTGAATATGGCCAGTTTAAGAACATCATGACCAGCTATGAAATTTACCAATCGTCAACTAATCTTTTAACACTTCGGTTTGTGCAAACATGTTTATTTGATAGACATAGCGAAAAATTAAGGATACAAGTCCATACAGTAAGTGTCAAGTTTTTATACAAACATATCTTTAAGACATTCACCTTTCTGTTGGACCTTCACCTAGATAGTATATCAGTGTAGCATTGATGGAAATCAATTTACGCGTCCAACTGAACTATCAACACTGTAATGTGAAGATGATATATGAATGTGTAAATATGACCAATTGTGAGTTATTTATCTATAAATTAATGATCGATGGAAGGAAGTTCAACGACTCTTACTATCTTTCGTTGATTTCACAAAAATGTTTTGAAAGTATATGTTTTGATGTTTTTAGTTAAAACTGTCTTAATAGTCGTTTCTTTTTACTCGCAATCATAAAGTGGCATTAGTTTTCGTTACTAATATTCCCGTGTAAACCTTAAAGGGACACGTGCATGGTTCGGAAAATGCACTTATTACGGATTTTTTATTGCAAAATACGGTGTGAGAAATCATTAGGAGTGTTAATACTAACATAGTAACGGTCAGTTGGAACCCTTTAACAAATGGTGATATATTCTCAAATATTGTCTTTGACGTCCACCTTTTTGAAATGCGTTACTAGCGCGTTTCAACAAAAGGCTGTATCGTGATTGGTTGATTGACATTATCACGTGATGTTACTAATGTTTCCAATAAAGGTTTAAATATGCATCAGCTTTCTTGGAGTGCCTGTGGGGGAGTGGAAAAGGCGTCGATTTTAAGATTTTTCAAGTAACGCCAATTAAATTCAGTGTGTTGAACTCATGTATAACATCGAAATTTATTTCACTTGTGATCACAGAGAACTCAGGTTTCGCCCGTGACTGCTTTCTATGATCATTCGGTTAAATAAATTTTAATCTTACATCGAAACTAAATCTATATTTTTGACTTCTATTTCTGGTGTTATAGACTAAGAACATATGAATTAACTTGATGAAAATTAAGCAGACAATCAAAGTATTTTGAAAATGTTGATATCAGGTGACCCCATGTAGAGTTGGTATCATTTGAAAAGATATTGCCTTTTTATTAATACTGGTATGTCAAATATTGGACCGGAAATACATCATGGATACAGTTTTGACAGTTTATTTATGTTCTTTAGTTCAACTGAAATCGGAAGTAAAATGATCGATTATTCAATGCTTAAAAACTGCGTGTTTGTAATAGTTGACATGAAGTAAATTTCTTATGTTTAAGAATGGTCGGAGTGGGATTAGTGAAGGAGCCCTTTCTTAATCATTAATATATCACTTCAGGTTATCTAACTGACTTAGCATACAATCTCATTGGCTGATAAATTGCCAACGCATAAACAGACGTAGGGAGTGTATATCGGGATGGTGGCAGTAGGCGGACCTTTAAACACCCGCGAAAGTTGAAAATCTTACTAAATAAGCATAGAACTTAATAATTGCCTATCTGCAATTTCATTGGTTGAAAATATAGGTTGTATTCTAAATAAAATTGATATCGGTATAACATCGACATTTTCTGACTTTGAAAGAGGCCAGTATGACCCTTGATCAAATTAATGTAATACAATGGCTTAGATATGTATGTATATATGGCGGAGCATATTTATAAATAGATAAAATCAATTAATATCACAATGTTAACAACTATATAGTCCAACCCCGTTGGCTCGAACTCGCTTGGCTCGATTTCCTCTTTGGTTTCCTCTTTCGGTCTAAAGGACCGATTTCTATAAACTGAACGTAAGAGTTCCCGCTTGGCTCGAGCTCCCCTACGCTCGAGGTATTTTCCCCGGTCCCTCGGAGTTCGAGCCAACGGGGTTCGACTGTATCTCTATAATTCAATATAATTGTTTAAGTATATCAATAATGAAATCTTCCTCTGCTGTATATAGGTATAACTTCTGCTTGAACTTACACATTCGAACACATGGCTCATGCTCAAATTCATATAAAATATATTATGTTCGTAAGTAAAATCTTTGGCGGACAAATAATTGAGTAAACAAATAAACATATCATAAAACAAACAACTTTATCTTAATTCAGTATACCAATCTGATAATAATATAATGTTTATTACCTAAATAGTGAATAGACATGTTTATGAAACTGGTTATATATTTTGGTCGTCCAGCATGAAAGCGATTTAGGCCTCCCTTAATTGGCCTGAATTTGGGTATGTGTCTTTCTTATTTCAAAAGCATTAAATATTATCAGTATCTTCCATGGCCAAGAGTGTAAGATAGGTTCATCCCGACCCGAGCGAAGGGTGTTTTGCGGACGAGGTTTACCGAGTTTTCGCAAAACACCCTGCGCAAGGGTTGGGATGAACCTATATAACACGAGTGGCTATGGTAGAATCTTCTTCTCCGACCTCATTTTAAAAAAAAATAGACAAATGTATTTTTTTGCTGGAACTCGTTCTGCGTCGTGAAAATAAATGCGAATAGATATGTGATCATTCGTGGTTGTCATGGATATGCGCGCAGTAATTCAGATAATGTTAATAGTGAAATCAATCTTCAAATAGTTCTGCGGAGAGTGCAACATTATTTCTTGAATTGTGCGTGAAAACGTTTTTTATGGTGCCATTTGAAGCGAGAAATGATTAATTAAGATTCTAAATATTTCCACAAAACAAGGTTTCCATGATGCTATAGACGACGGTCTCCAACAAGGGAGGTAATTGTGTGATGAAAATAAAAAAAAGGAGTTCCATACGGGTACTTGTTTCATCTTTGCCTTAAGAATTTCTAGCATGGTCAAATTCTTTGATCCACTTATCTGAGGTGGAAGAACAATACGGCTAATTTCTTCACTGTACTGACGAATCTATTTACTAGCATGTTCAGATGAAACCATTGGCTGACTTTGAATGAGCCCAACTTCATTACAAAAGCCTCTGTTATTATTATCAGCCGGAAACTACATGGCCAAGCCCAGAAGGTTAACATATAGCCAATATCATTCGGAGCTCCTCGGCCATTTTTATCGAAAACAACCTCGGATGTATGCCGGTACATCAATGGATGTAGTTCGTAAAATGTTGAATTATATCATTTATTACACGTAGTAGTTTAGATTATATTCGTTGATCTAAGTTTAAATTGATTGCCAGTGAAGTGTTTTATTGCAAACATAATTAAGATTCCCTAGAGTAAAGTCATTAACTTTAACGGCAAAATTAAATTATTACGCGATCTACTTGCAGCGGACTTTAACATACCAATTTCCGAGTATATAAGCCGTCCATATACATCCGAGGTTGTTTTCGATAAAAATGGGCGAGGAGTTCCGAATGCCTGTTTTTTAAGGCACACTAGTCAAGGGCATGTGGTCATCTACCAAGCTTGTTCAATTTATGCCCCTGGGATCAAAACTGGACACGCCCCGGGTTTCACAAGTTTCCTATATACTTTTATTGGGAATTCTTATAAAATCTTCGTGTCTCATACCATAATGCCCAGACATTTGATATTTCTCATGTAGCATCATATGATGGCCCTCTACCAAATTTGATCAAATTCTGCTCCTCGGGTCAAAGCTAGCCCCACCCCTTTTGACCAACTTGAGGGGAGGGGAGGGAGGGTAAAACCTGTTTTTTTATATATCTTCACACTTGAAAACATTAAATATAATAAGTATTTTTATGCAGTGAACCATTCCCAATCTTGACAAATTATTCCCAATTGGGTTTTGATGGATTTTCAATGGATGGATTTCGGACGGAAGTGAAAGGCGCCAGCCACAACCTTTCCATAATTGTGATGTGATGCGAGTGGTAATTTCTGCCCACCGTACACCTTCAAACGTTTCGTTGAAAATTGAAAAATGAGAAATTTTGAATTACATTTTTGTTCATCCTTGTTTTAAATGCACTGCACACTCTTCCTCATCTGTTTTAAAAAATCGTGAACATCAAACAAACATAAATCACCATCATTTCCCCATGGGGGAGTTTTCCGTTAAAAGCCCCACCTTCCTAATACGATAGAAGGCGATAATATTCATCATCCCTGCTTACTGCAAAAGTTTCTCCCCACTGAAATGGTAATCATTGACTGGAGATTACGAGATGTCTGTATTCCATATGCTCTTGGTAATATCGTTCCATCTGTACCTCTGGGGCCATAGTTGATTGAACTAACATTACCATATAAAGTCCTGAACCCGCATCATGGACTGTGTCATTCAAATATTTTACTCCTACGTGCTGAACAGTCATGAAATGATTTTTCATTTTCCAGACTATTACATTTTTCCTTAATTCGTTGTGTAACCAAACTATGCAATTACAGTCAAGCCCTCTAAGCTCGAGCTCTCAGGGACCGGCGAAATACCTCAAGCCTCGAGGAATTTAAGCCAAGCGTGAATGCTTCATTCAGAAAAAAGGAATCGATCTTTTTAATCTAGTTCACGCCAACAAGGAAATCGAACCAAGCGTGTTCGAGCCAACGGAGTTCGACTGTACTGGCTTCAGCTGTGAAATATTATGATTCTATGGTAGTTACTTCCTGTCGCTAAAGAAGTATTTTGATGCGTCAAACTCAGTTATATATTTATACTACAATGAAAACTACACAGACTAGTCCAAAAGCCAGACATTTAACTTTGCCTTGGATTCAATGCCCAGCAGATATTCAACGGAAGGCACACAGCGTCATATCCAAAACGATTTAGATTTTGTAGTCATAACAATATTGTTATCAATAAATGTGGGGTAACCACCTCTGACTTTCTTTGGAAATATGTGTTTCGTCGGGTTACCGTCATGGTACGGCCAGTAAATATATGACTTTCTTCGGGTAACTGCCTTGGAACGGCCAGTGATCGAGTGAGTGTCTTGGGGTTACCGCCTTGGAGCGGCCAGTAATCGAGTGAGTGTCTTGGGGTTACCGCCTTGGAGCGGCCAGTAATCGAGTGAGTGTCTTGGGGTTACCGCCTTGGAGCGGCCAGTAATCGAGTGAGTGTCTTGGGGTTACCGCCTTGGAGCGGCCAGTAATCGAGTTTGTGTCTTGGGGTAACCGCCTTGGAGCGGCCAGTAGTCGAGTGAGTGTCTTGGGGTAACCGCCTTGGAGCGGCCAGTAGTCGAGTGAGTGTCTTGGGGTAACCGCCTTGGAGCGGCCAGTAGTCGAGTGAGTGTCTTGGGGTAACCGCCTTGGAGCGGCCAGTAGTCGAGTGAGTGTCTTGGGGTTACCGCCTTGGAGCGGCCAGTAATCGAGTGAGTGTCTTGGGGTTACCGCCTTGGAGCGGCCAGTAATCGAGTGAGTGTCTTGGGGTAACCGCCTTGGAGCGGCCAGTAGTCGAGTGAGTGTCTTGGGGTAACCAACTTGGAACGGCCAGTGATCAAGTGAGTTTCTTGTGGTTACCGCCTTACCGGCCGGGGAATAGCGGAGTTTCTATGGGTTACCGGTGAAACATATGAGTTTTTTGGGATTGCCGCATTAGTAAGACCAGCCAAACAATAGTTTGTGTGAGTGTGTGGGTGTGTGGGTGTGGAGGGGGGGGGGAGGTCAGACACTGTCATAAAACAAGATCGCTAGAACACCATGGTATGCATACATGAAATAATAAATAGTGGGGCTACCGCCTTGAAATGGTCAGTAAAACAGTAGTTCATTTTGGGAATATAAACACATAAGGTTAAATCAACCTCACATTTGTCAAGTCAATCAAAACTACTACACATTTTCCACGGACGTGGCCGGCTTTGTACTCTCATACGAATTTTCCTTCCATGGACTAAACTGTGGTAATCTCCACAATTTATGTGTATATTTACATAACATTCACGATTAATAATAATATCATCATCATCGTTTCCTTCTTAATTTACATTTTTGAGATTTTCTTGGCCTTAAAAATGAGACACGACTTCGTATTTTATCTTATATCACTCCGTTATGACTTCTTCTTTTGAAAGAAACGGACCAGGTTAACGATAATTGAATTGTATCTACTTACAAGTGAGTGATGCATGTATCAGAAATAATATCAACTTCAAGGCTGAATAGAGGTTTAAGGAGAAACTATACCATGGTCCGTAATGTGTTTCACTATACAACATCAAAGACTGTTCGTTGTTTTGTAAGTTCGGGCCAGGAATTTCGTCAGTCTGTAGAAGGTCGGTCTGAATTTTAAATGAGATAAATCTGACCATCTTCCATATTACGCTGTGTCATCCTTTGTGCTGCTTTCGGAAATCACCCTTTGAAACGGTACTTGAGATTGAAAATGGGAATTCTGTTGATATTGAAAGGTATACTTGAAAGTGAAAACAAACACGACAATGATATGTGTCAAAGCTGAAGTATTGAAGTCCCTGGGGCTGTTATAACAGATACATATCGCTCGCGTACTATTCAGCTGGTATGACGCGGCAAATAAAGCATAGGTATGCATAACTTCAGTTAATTCCTTCATCATATGTCATGGTAATATAAGAATCTCTTGTGGATCTGTCCAATAAATTCCCGGCAGAGAGCCCTACAAATCATTTCGTCGGTCGTAGATCAAGACTTGACAAATTATCGTCTAAATAGCTTCTCATGCAACTCTTTCTTTGTTTCTTCAGCAAAGGTTAAACATTAAACCCATACATTAAATAAAACAGTCGAAACGTGTTGGCTCGATATCGCTTGGTTCGATTTCTTCGTTGCCTCGAATTTGATGTAAAGGATCGATTTTATACTCTATATACGCATTAAAAAAGATACTCCGAAGTATATGTCAAATCTCGCATTTTTTTTCGATTTTTAAATAAAAACAACATAGTTTTCCTTTACAAAGTCCTACATTTTTTTTTAAAAAGATGCGAAATTGTAACAAAGAAATGTCGCCTTATTTTATTTATTTATTTATTTTAATTTTTTTTTTTTTTTTTTGGGGGGGGGGGGCAAATAATATGACAAAATGTTGGATCGCGATGGCCCTAATAGGCTTTCGTAATAAAGGCCATATTTCAAGTACGACTAAAGTAGCAATTACGCAACTTTCAATATTTGTTTTTACTTACAGTCACATAATATGCCCAACGAACGATTATGTAAATTGAATTGCTTTTCTTTGATAAGTCGTAGTAGGAAATTTTGATATTTACCTTGATGTCATTTCTAGACGCCATTTCACTTGATACTAAACTTTTAACAAAATATATTTATCAAAGAATGATTGTCTTATTTCTTTTGATCAAGTATTAACTAGCAGTTTATCTTCCCTTTAAAAGCTATGTATTTTGAAACAAAAACATTCAAGATAGTACGAATCCTTAGCAAAATTTGAGTAGTTGAGTTTTATTTCAATGTCGTCTTTTACTTATGTTTGTCAGACACTAATGAAATGTAAACAAAAATGATGAGCTTAAATTTCTCAATTTTTGAAAGGAAATATCATTTGTTAGCACTAGCGGAGCCAGGGGGGTTCACCCGGCGCCCCCCCCCCCTCCCAAAAAAAGATAAAATAAAATAGCAAATCGTCCAAAATTACCCTTTATTTCAATATAGGAGAAACATGTAATAAAATACGCCCGGGACGGACTAGAAAATGTTAAAAATGTTTGGTGGATAACCACAAAACGCCCCTGCCAACACCTAAATTTTGTTTCTGAGGGAGGGCGCAAGTCGAAAGGTTACGCCCCTAAGTAACGCCCCCTCTAACGTCAAATACCGATCCGCCCCTGGTTAGTCAAAAATATTCTATGTTTCCACTAACATCTCAAAAATCAAAGGGTAGGTAGGGAGGCATAACTCCTTTTTTGAAAACCGTGACTCTGTACCAAACCGCCCTATATCAAGATATATTAACTAGTGTCGAGCATTTTAAATATAACGTAGAACATTCTGAATATAAAAACAGTCAAATTTTAACATGTTCACACAAAAATACACATATTCTAGAAAACTGCGAAAAGGCATTGCAAACTATGGCAAAAACGGGAAAAGCCGGCGGAAAAAATGGGTCGGTGGGCTCTTATTTTTCATTTTTACCCATAATATTCAGAACAAAAATAAAAAAACTACTTAAGGTATACAGTCGAAATGCGTTGGCTCGATATCGCTTGGCTCGATTTACACATTGGCTCGAACACGATGTAAAGCACCGATTTCTTTTTACTTATGTAAGAGAATTCCCGCTTGGCTCGATATTCGCGAGGCTCGAAGAATTTTGACCGGTCCCTGGGATATCGAGCCAACAGGTTTCGATTGCACAAAGAAGTATTATCATATAGTTTTCATTTTTTATTATTTATTATTAAATTCCTTTTCTTCCCCGTTTGTGGATCAAACATTCATCCAGTTTATCTCAAAACCCAAATCGCTAGCTTTCATCTAAACAGGTGTCTTCGTTGCCATCTAAAGTGCATAGAATGGGTTTTCATTGTCGTTATATTTTGACTTACCCCACAAAAATGAAAATGAAGCAGAAGGTACATAATAGAAATATGTAATTTATGCAGGCTTAAGATATAATACATTCAGGAATGTTAAGGCGTGAGTCGACACTTTTTATCGTATATTCTTTTCATTTTTACCGCGATGTTATAAAACGTGAACACACCAATGATGATTAGGTCTAAAAAATACGATTGTTTCGGGTAACCCGACTCTTCCTTCGAAAAAGGTGCCGACCCTAACATTTTAGTAGTCCTTTGAAAAAAAATAATAAAAAAAAATAAAAAAAAAATAATATTTTTTTAAAATGATAATGATAGTATCAATATGTACTTTAAAACCCTTTGTTTTTATGCAGAAGATAGCTTTAAAGCAATTATCCAATGATGAAAATAACGTTCTTACATGAAGGCTAATGGAAAAAAATCTGTAACCCCACATATTTTGGAAATGGATGTAACCCTAACCAAACCATTTTTTGGCCTTAGCACATAATATTGTAATTTGAGACCCTTTTTACATTTTCAATACAAGTTATGAATCGGCCAGGACCAGGCGTAGATTGCTAATTTACATAATAACATTTAGTATAAATAACAGACTTTAAAGGGACCAGACACCAGATAATATAATTGCAAGAAAAAAAGAAAATTGTTAAAACCTTACATAAAATTGATATCGTTGTGTACTACGTATTGCATTTTACTAAATAATGTATCCCATTACTAACCAAACGTGTATTATTCGCATTTTCTTGCTCTGTTTTCAAAATTGAATTTACTGGGATTGTCTACCACATAAATACCAGTAAATTTAAGTAAAGCGTTGGTATATGTAGCTTTACTAATCACATGACTTTCACATGCTAAATGTAGATACCACTACAGTCGAAACCCGTTGTTTCGAACTCGCTTGGCTAGAATTTTGTTTTCGAAATAGTTTTCAGTAAGGTTAAGGTAGTTTGCGAAGTTTTGTTTCCGCAAGTAGTATGCATAACCAGCATAATGTTCAATGAATGATAAACAAAGCAACTTTTGTATTCATTGCAAAAGTGTTAACTTTTTATATTACTTCAAGCGAAAACATACTCGATAGCGCCACCACTACTCGACAGCGCCACCACTAGGGCAACAGCGCCACCACTTTATAAATATGTGCATTTTTCCTTTTTAAGAAGTGCTTATTAGCTTTGTTGTGTTCCGGCATAGGTACTATACATAACAGTTATGTTTGCATGCGTGAGAATGTTCTTACGAGGTGTGTAAGAACCGAAATGTACTTGCTATGCAATCAGATCTCAAAATATGCACAAGTCCGATTCGGGAGAAAAGCTCCTGGCACCACAGTTTGCATAATATTGAAACGAAATAGTAACTAGCCTACAGTAGAAGTGTTCTTACACGGTACCACATTCTCCGATTTTCGAAATATGTCAAATGAAATTATCAAATAAAATATAAATCATACTCACGTTTGTTCATGTAAACATAGAGCACAGCTCCACCACGGAAGTGTCGATAGCTCTTTTTCTTTGCACCACCATAAAGTGGTGGAGCTGGCGTTTAGAGGCCGTGATATCGAGTCACCTAGTAACTCCACAACGTATATTTCACGTCGACGACCTGTTTACATGTTCAAATGTATCATTTATTCACCGGAATAGGAAAATAGACGCCATTTTGGTACAATATAAATTGGGTGACCCAATATGGACCAGTCTTGGACCAATGGCATTGTGTCATTTATGTCAAGTAAATCTTAAAATGTTCTTCTCCCAATCAATCAGTTTGGTTTATGATCATCAAGACCAACAAATAGGTTTCCCCGGTTACTTCGCATTCGGAACTCCTCGGCCATTTTCAATCGAAAACAACCTCGGGTGTATACGGACGGTTTATCAATTTAAACTTAGATATACAAAAACACGTTAAAATTGAACACTTAATAAATTATATTATTAAAAACTTTACAAACTACTACTTCTGAAGTACCGGCATGAATTCGAGGTTGCTGTCGATGGAAAATGGTCAAGGAGTTCCGAATAGGTTACACCTGTTGGTCCAACAACGTTAAAAACAAATCTCTCGCGAAACATTCTGCTTGCGATCATAAGTTTACATAATTTTCTCACAAACGTTTAAAAAAGAAAAACATGTTAAATTTAGTACAATGCCAACCTCTGTATTGCATCAGAATTCGCTAGGGCAGGGCCATATATTCATACTATTAAGTGCATATTAAGTACCTTTATCATCAACCCCAAGGTCATGATAAATGATTAATTGATTTAGACACACCCTTGTGCAAAAACACGTTTGATTTTTCAAATGTTTTCTTGTTTCAACGGGTTACGTGAAAAGATCGCCGTTAATTTAAGAAAAAATATGGAATACTATTAGGGCCAAAGCGATTCCGCGCCTCGCCTTTTAAAAAAGCCTAAAGAGCACTCTACCTTCGTCAGAAATGCACTTCGCATGTGACCAGTACATGGTAATAAAGTACGGAATCCTATTAGGGCCATCGCGATATCGCCCCTCAACTTTTAAAAATGTCCAAGAAAAAAGGCGATATTTGTTTTATAAAATGTCGTATCTTTTTTGAATTTGAACAATATATAGTGCAAATATGGTTGATAAATCGCCTGTATGTTGCAGCTAATTTGTTTCATAGAATCTGACTAGTGAAATGGGTAGAAATGCGCGTATATTGTATGCAGGTTTTATAAACATATGAATAGATATAGTTGTGATATACTGAATCCGGACCTTAATTTTAACTTCGGAATAGCGATAACTTCGAAATAGCAATTTCGGATTATTGCTGAAAATTTTGATTAAACAACGAATATATGAAATTGGGACCGAAAAATAAACTCGAAATATCATTAGTTTCGGATAAACGGTGTTCGGATTAAAGGTGTTCAAATGTATCTGCATGATGAAGATGGTGCACATGGTGCCGGTATAATACAACGTCAGCCCAACTGACAATAGTTAGATCACTACAAGATACAGTTGTGGACACATGAATATAATGTTTATCCAATATGTAAGTCCCTTTTTCACTAATTTCTTCTTTTACATTAAGCTTGATTTATTGTGAACATTTTGAAACTAATAGTATGAAATAGACATGAAAAAAGATGTTATACTTGAGGTTTCAGCATTAGGTTGTGCAGAATTAGCTTGGGTAATATCTTTTTTCAACTGTAATCGAACATTAGTGACACATTGTGCAATCTTTGAAGACCTAAAAAGCTTATTTTTGAAAAAAAGAAATTCATGAAATGTTGTACATTTTCTCGTCCGCAAGCAAAACCCTCCAAACTATTATGGAATCACCGGGCATCGAAATTCCAAAATGTAAGTCATAGTGCAGCCTTTAATATATATTGCCAAAATATCCTCCTCGACCACCACCCCTCCCTCCCCCCCCCCCCCAAAAAAAAAAAAATAAAAATAAAAAAAAAAATAAATAAATAAATAAATAAAATAAATTAATAAATAAATAAATAAATAAATAAATAAATAAATAAATAAATAAATAAATAAATAAATAAATAAATAAATAAATAAATAAATAAATAAATAAATAAATAAATAAATAAATAAATAAATAAATAAATAAATAAATAAATAAGCAAACAACAATTACAACATTTAAGAAAAAAAAAACAGAATGAAATAAAATCTTCAAAACAGTTTGGACCACCAGGCTTACCGGACGCTAAATGTTATCATAAATAAAGCTAATAAGCCTCGTTAGGAAGTTATTTATGTATGTGTTTTATGCGTGTTTGCGACACTATAAGATTCAGGCAACAAACACTCTAGCGATGTTTTGCACTTTATTACCCAACAATCATTTTGATGTTTGCAAAATACAACCTGTAGTGAAACAAATAACATTAATTTAATTACAAAAACTCTGACAAAAGATGCATGAAAGGAACCGTATTAACTTTTCAAGCAAATGGGCAAAGTCAAGGGTGTTCCGTATACAACGCCCCTCACATTTATTACGTAATGGAACGTGATGGTTTCCTGGGTAATTCAGACAGTATTACGTTGTTGACATTATAATACTAATCTGCGAAATATTGGTCTAGTATCTTTAGAGTAAATTAATGATAAATTTGAAACTTCAGCCCACACAAGTTATTTAATGTGGTGGTGTCATTTCTGACAAACAAACAAAAAATGAAAAAAAAATGAAAATTAATTTGTGCTCATAACTTTCCATCTATTCCCAAGATTTATGTCCTTATAGTTTTTACTGTTTCAGAGTCTCAAAATGTGCCTTCAAGGCGGATATTTTAAACAAGTTAGGTCCTTTGTCTTTGAAGGATAAAGTGTCAGTGTCTTAACTTTACTTACAACTTATAACATACCAAGGGCAGACCGCTCTGACGCTTTACGAAATATCAAACAAGTAACTGTGTGACTGGTTTCCAGACATTTACACAACGATTGGGTAACTCCATGACAAACAAATAAAAAGTTTTCAAAACGGTCAATCTGTGAGAGTGCAGCTTTAAGAGGGCCCCAGTAGACATAACACTTATGTAGGGTGAAACAAAGCGTTTTCGTGCATCTATTGTGGTCTGTATGTTATTTACTAAATAAACGAATAACCCTTCTTATGTTAACTTTTAGCTCGCTCCGCTAAAAAAGAGTTGACTTAGAAGAATAAGATTTTCTCCTATAAGATATGCCCTGAAGCTGCAGTAGTCAAATGTCATTATGTAAAAAAATAACAAATTGATATGGTACTTCAAGGCCCAGTGGTGTTAAGTTCAACTAATGCTGATGAATTGTTGAAAAAATACCTGGCGCACGGATTAATTCATTGTATATGCTAAGGTCAAGGTCAAGTCGATGGATCTTGAAATTTGAGTCCATCTTCCAAGTTTGAGTAATTGAGCTAAACATGAGTCAATTTCTGGTTTTTTGTTTAAGAAAAACAAACAAAAACACCTTGAATCATATTAAATTATGGTGAAGTTCTGTACAAATGACTCATAAATTTTAAAGGGGTAATATTTGGGATAGGCGTAAAGCATAAATGCTGTTTTCTATAACGTTTATTTTAAAATTATTTATTTTACAACGATTATGAAACAAGTTATTGCAACATCATATTAATCACTCTCGTTGGTACGATGTTACGCGAGAGTGTGGTCTTTTGTGGTGGAGGAAATGGGAAAACTCGGAAAAACAAAGCTCGCATACAGTGTTCAAGTAAAAACAACCGGTAGTCATTGTTCAAACACATTTAATGGTTTAGAAAAGCTCTGACAATCATATTATCTTATTACAAAACCGCTAAATTTCCATAAAGTTACGAAAATATGGGCATAATTTGCATTAGGTTGCGAAAATGTAACCGCCAAATTTCCTTTTTGACAATATTTGATTTTGTTAAGTTAGATTTTTTGACGGTCACGCATGCGCACTGGCTAATGGAAATGCCTTCGTGCTGCATTTCGCGATAAACACAAAAGAAAGGTCGCAATTATTTTTGCCGTCGAAACATTTAGTCGGCGCCCCTTTGCGCTCGGCCAACCGACTTAATCGTTTTGACCGCCACCCCCACCCCCAACCCCGGACCCCCCCCCCCAAAAAAAAAAAAACAAAAAAACAACAAACAAACAAACAACAACAACAAAACAACAACAAAAAACACAACAACAACAAGCTATCACAAAATAATTAGTGTATTTTTTTATCTCGATTACTCCCGTACCTGAGTCTTTCAAAGTATCTGTCCATATATGTACATATCCTTGCAGGCACTGTGCACTTTGAACATTGAATCTTTATATCTTATCTTTATTTCCATTTCCTAATTACTTAATGATTTATTTCATTTATTAATGCATAAATTGATGATATTGCCATTATGTATTTTTTTCCTATTTAACATTGTGTTGTACTCGATTATTACCCTACCACCGTATTTTTGGTCCTAATTAACATTGTGTTGCATTCGATTGTTACCCTACCACCGTTTTGTTGGTCCTATTTAACATTGTGTTGCATTCGATTGTTACCCTACCACCGTTGTGTTGGTCCTATTTAACATTGTGTTGCATTCGATTGTTACCCTACCACCGTTGTGTTGGTCCTATTTAACATTGTGTTGCATTCGATTGTTACCCTACCACCGTTGTGTTGGTCCTATTTAACATTGTGTTGCATTCGATTGTTACCCTACCACAGTTGTGTTGGTCCTATTTAACATTGTGTTGCATTCGATTGTTACCCTACCACCGTTTTGTTGGTCCTATTTAACATTGTGTTGCATTCGATTGTTACCCTACCACCGTTGTGTTGGTCCTATTTAACATTGTGTTGCATTCGATTGTTACCCTACCACCGTTTTGTTGGTCCTATTTAACATTGTGTTGCATTCGATTTGTACCCTACCACCGTTGTGTTGGTCCTATTTAACATTGTGTTGCATTCGATTGTTACCCTACCACCGTTTTGTTGGTCATATTTAACATTGTGTTGCATTCGATTGTTACCCTACCACCGTTTTGTTGGTCCTATTTAACATTGTGTTGCACTCGATTGTTACCCTACCACCGTTTTGTTGGTCCTATTTAACATTGTGTTGTATTCGATTGTTACCCTACCACAGTTGTGTTGGTCCTATTTAACATTGTGTTGCATTCGATTGTTACCCTACCACCGTTGTGTTGGTCCTATTTAACATTGTGTTGCATTCGATTGTTACCCTACCGCCGTTTGATTGCTACGCTACCACCGTTTTGTTGGTCCTATTTAATATTGTGTTGCATTCGATTGTTACCCTACCACCGTTTTGTTGGTCCTATTTAACATTGTGTTGCACTCGATTTGTACCCTACCACCGTTTTCTTGGTCCTATTTAACATTGTGTTGCACTCTTTTTGTACCCTACCACCGTTTTGTTGGTCCTATCTAACATTATATTGAACTCGATTGTTACGCTACCTCAGTTTTGCTGGTCCTATCTGACATTGTATTGCACTCGATTGTTACGTTACCTCAGTTTTGCTGGTCCTATCTAACATTGTATTGCACTCGATTGTTACCCTACCTACGTTTGGCTGGTCCTATCTAACATTCTAGTGAACTCGATTGTTACCCAACCTACGTTTGGCTGGTCCTATCTAACATTCTAGTGAACTCGATTGTTACGCTACCTCAGTTTTGCTGGTCCTATCTAACATTGTGTTGCACTCGATTGTTACGTTACCTCCGTTTTGTTGGTCCTATCTAACATTTTATTGAACTCGATTGTTACGCTACAGCCGTTTAGCTGGTCCTATCTAACATTATATTGATCTCGATTGTTAGGCTACCACCGTTATCTTCATCTTTTTTAAAACTCTATTGGACTCGATCGTTACCATGCCACCGATTTGTTGGTACTTTCTAACATTTTGTTGCACTCAACTGTTACGATACCGCCTTTTTGTTAGAAGACAGATTGGTATACAATTACTCACTTTTTAACAACAATTTATAGCTGTTTCTATAACAACTTTTTTACAGTGTGTGCACTTCTTAGAATGTGATGTTCCTCAAACCACGACATTTAAAAAAGCTGCAATCCATCAAGTGCCTTTATTTGTGATGTATTGATCAATTAAACCAGGTTTTGTTTAAGAACCATGACAGTGTAAATTCTCATTGGCACGTGTTCTAACATGATGCAAACATAGATCATTTACATCGCAACAAATGTTATCCAGTAAAAAATCTAATTTCCTTAAGTTCTTCAAAATCCACTACTGCAAACATTTGGTTATTAGTAAAATTGGAGACAAAGATAATTTAGTGGTTTATGCAAAACATGGCGTTTGACCTAGATTTAGGACCAATCAAATGATGTAAATATAAAATAAAATCAAAATGAATAAATCGAATGTTTTGATTGGTTAATATAATATTTTTAATTGAAGAGGCATCAAATGGCTCGAAAAACAAATTAACTTATTATCTGAGAGCAATGTATTATAGCGGATCCGTGGTCTAGTAATAACACACTTGACTGTCAATCGAGGGGTCACAGGTTCGGTTCCATGCCGCACCACTAAAGCGATACTGATCGCCCTCCGGAGGGACGTTTAATGGTAAATTTTGCTCTTGTGGTGTGTAAGCTTTTTTAAAGACAGAATGTAACCCTGGTTAGAGCTATCATGGTTCTTTATCGTGCACCAGTGTATTGCACTGTCACTGGTGCAAGATAAAGAACCATGGTAGCTCTAACCAGGGTTACATTCTGTCTTAAAAAAGCTTACGCACCACAAGAGCAAAATATCTGTACTATCATTCGTGCTTTGTTTTCAATGAGCTGTAGGTTTAATTAAAACATATCTGTAGACGATCTCTAGGTTAATTGATTCATATAGTTGATTGCATATTTTCATATTTTTTTTTATTCACCAGAAGAATGTTGACAGCCACCATTTTGAAGGCAACAATCATTTAATATCTCAAAGTTCGATGGCATGACATGCGCAGGTGTATTTCTTTAACTAAAATGTGATTTTAAGTGCACAGCTGATGTTTTTACAATCGCGTTTTGTTTTATATGTCCAGTTATTGTCGTATATTTAGCCGTGTTTCTGATCTCTATTTGTTTAGAAACAGCAGGACTAATTGTTTGATATTGACAGCATTTCTCTCATTACGACAATTTGGATTACAAAAAACAAACACAATTCGTATCGTGATAGATTTTCATAACCAATTAGGTTGCTTTTTTGTATTCAAACTATCTCAAAGATGCACTCTACTCCCAAATAAGATGCACCACAATTAATGCAATTGTTTTAATTTACCAATAAGGATGAATGAATATCGAAACAATGGTTCTTATGAAGGATACCGTGTTTAATTTGAAAGAAAGATGCAGAAAACACGGCATTTCTACCATATGAGACGATAGGAGATCACTATTAATCTTTTAGGACCCATCATTTGTTAAAAACTTTTCAGCTATTTAATACACGGTTACAGTTATCAATAATAAATACTGCATCTCTTAAGTGCATTGTATTAAGTAGTTTAAGGTGTATCAATAAAATTTAATGTTTTTTTTTTATATAGACGAGTATCACTTGAATATTGACAGCAGTTCCCTCATTAAGACAATTTGAATTACAAAATACAAACACAATTCGTATTGTGATAGAATTTGCATAACCAGTTACGCTTCTTTATTTGAAGAAAAACTATTTCATGGTAACACACTACTAATTAATTTCCCTAAATTTTCAATGCATTATATACAGACAGCACTTCAGATTAAAAAATGCCAGTTTTAGCGTTTCAAATATATGACAACCATGCATTTCCTTATAATTATTTTCAATCCCAAAATAAACAATAAAACTTTGTCGCGTTCTTTCACCTTTTGAAATTTTGCATCGTACATTGTTCATGAAATCCATGTTGCATCAGACCGAAAGACAGCAAGTTTTAGTACCAGCAAAAATGTATAACCTCTTAGATATTTATGTTTTTTTGTTCTCAGTCTTAAATATAGAAAGGTTATCCTGGGCCTGGCCTAAGACCACAGTTATTTTTACCTATATGTTTCATATAGACATTAACTTGGCTTTTCACTTTAAAACTGTCCCATTTGAAAAACAAGTAACTGGCTGCTGTGGAACAATCCAAGACACAGAATTTTATCACAAGAAAACATAAGGTTGACCAATGCTGTGTCTCACAAATAAATAGTTATACATGAGCCTGAGGTCAAGACGGAATAAGGCTACAAACAACCAATTTACACAGTTCCACAGGCAATGATTGTTCTATTTTTTTTTTACACTGAAAGGCATCATTTTTTTCAACACAGTGTCAAATTATGCAAAATTCTATGCAGAAAGACCATCCGTGGTGGTGGTGGTGGTGGGGTGGGGGGGCTGGTTACAGATACCTGTGGTCTTGAGTCTTGAGCCATTTTTTCCTGTGAATTTGGGTATAACGTACCTTAAAACATTAACAGATGCTGCAGATGCAAATAATAACGTGCACGACATTTTGACAGGAAGTGTTTGTGTTCGCAAAACCTGGCACAAAAAAATAATATTTTGAAATTAAGCGAGTGGATGAAAGTGTAATAAATAATGTTTAAAAATATTGAAAATCTCAGATTTGGTATGCGTCTTATTATAAAACATACTGTGAGAGGTTTATAAGATGAACATATTCGCTTGCCGTTTTGACATTAAGTTCTTCAACTGACAGGAGCTATCATTCTTAAACAGTCTGTAAAATTGCAATATTATTTTTTTCCATATTTTTGCTTAAACCTAAGCCAGGTCAACAGTACATAAATCGAATAATTTCGTGTGCTTTTTCAGTTTCTTAAGTTTCTGAAACTGCATTTTAATGCGTAATTTGCTTTTTATGTCAAATAAGTTCAGTATTCATTGTTTCATCGTGTGCCCTTGATTTCGGAAACAACTGTTTTTATGTTCTGCTTAAGGTGTTTCACATTTTGCTTAGCGCTTGATTAAGTCTATGCAAATAACGCCTTGAGTTAAACAGCAAGTTTATTTCAATTTTCATTTGAAAGTTGACATTGGTCGAAAAAATATTTAATGTCGCAGGGTTTTTTTTGCAAGTAACACTTTGGCATTAGGTGCATATGTCGGAAAAAATAAAATCATTAATGTCGAACACCATGTGAAGTCAGGGGCGTTGTCATTTCTGTACTTAGTATTCAACAATGCTCCTTTTCGTCGATACCAGCATCTCAATAATTCAAAATAATCTCCTATCGCTATGACTTGGTGGAGGCAAAATGAATCAACTGATTGTACTGTTGTTGAGTTAAAGACATTTAGGTCTCAACTTTTGAATTTGATATGTTTAATATAAACAGTTTGATGTGATAATGATTTACATTATACGTAATTGTCTTTAAATTGATGATAGTGAATTGATAAAAAGGCTTATATGTTTATTATTGCTGTTGTTGACAAATGTTGCGATATTGGTAATGACGATTTTGAATTGCATAGTTGTATGTAACCGCTAATCGATTGGTCAAGTGTTAAACCAACAATCAGAGAGTCCTGGTTTAGGGCCGAGACTTTGGTTCGCTGCATCTTTCTATCCAACGACATCTGCTAGAAGTTGGCCGTTCCGCTACTTAAGATTCGAAGGTATCATATTTATTTATTCGGCTGCTTCTTTAATAATGTTATTGAGAGGCGAAAAACCATTTAACCACCCCAGTGAACTTCGGTTTTTAATGGGACGTTCCAAATCTAAGCACTATAGTTATATATGATGATTGTATATATTAATGTGTACGTTGTCTTTGTTTTATCACATTGCCATTCAACTTTCGTTCAATGTGTGTTGAGCATTGGTCTTTAAACAGAATCATGGCTATTTGTTTATGTTTCGAGGCTAGTAAACGTAGTTCTGATTCGTCTACGTAGTCTTTGTGTAATCATCTTTCGATCAATGTCTGTTAAGAACAAAGCAAAACAGAATTTTAGACTTGTACCATCACAGAACATAGTCAAATAATATCAAACACATTTACAAATATGAATTCAACAAGTCACATAATACAGAACTGATGTAGGTCGAATACATGTGAAACATTTGTCTTTAAACAGTACTGTGCTTAATTGCTTGGCTTCGAGGCTGGTCCACGTACTTTCGATTGTATGGCTTTGCATAATCACCTTAACACTCAAGCCTAGACTGAAGTAGGGATGGAATATGTGTTTACTGCTTTCTTTAATTGAAAATATAATGCTCTTACTGCTACCGACTGCATATATACAGTCGAACCCCGTTGGCTCGAACACACAGGGACCGGCAAAAATACCTCGAGCCACGGAAAATTCGAGCCAAGCGGGAAAGCTTACATTCAGTATAAAGAAATCGGTCCTTTACATCCAGTTCGAGCCAACGACAATTTCGAGTCAACGGGGTTCGACTGTATAATTAATCATACCTTGCATTTTTGAGGGAAAATTCTCCTGTTTAATTGCTGTGTTTTTTCACCTAAACCTATCATGTAAGTCTCTCATGCTCACATTGAAACTGACATGACATAATTTTAATGTTATAGAGAGCTTTACTCAAATAAATCTTATGCTAATGATATAAGACCACAAAAGCGATCGCACATGCAAATAGCGTACATAACTGTCGGAAATTGCAAATGATAGTTGCGGATTTATACGTTCTCTTGGCCATAAATTTCGTGTAATAAAATACTTTTGCGAAATCGGTTAATGTTGACTGAAAAATAAATAATCTGGCTTCTTGAGACAAGAGCGCCGCGTTTCGAACGACAATGCTCGACTTTTCTTTTGTTTTAAATCAAAATCATGGAACTTGTTAAACACGTGCGAATAATCTTGCAACTTTGTACCAAGTTCTGAAAGACTCTGGCAATAAGATTTTATTTGAATATATTGAATACAAATTTAATACTACGACGACATCGATACTCAGACTGTGACAATCTTTTGACCTTTTTTCTTTAAAAAACAGACGAGCTAATAGTCTGATCAGGGCCGGTATTCAATACTGTTCTTAATTGGATCTAAATACGATATAGCAAAGCGGATTGTTTACTGACGAGGTGATAGTCTAATCATGGCTGCTATTCAAAACTGATCTTAATTGGATCTAAAAACGATATATCAAAGCGGATTGTTTAACGGCGAGCTAAGAGTCTGATCAGGGAATGTGTTCAACACTATTTTTAATTGGATCTAAGAACGATATAGCTAATCGGATATTTAGATATCAATAACGAACCTATACAGTGAATGTCGTCAATAATGTATGAGCAAAATATTGACTTAAGTTGAATATTGAATACCATCCAGGAAGTTGATTGTCTGGTAATACTTCTGCAAAGTTTCATGAACATTTGTATACACACACCATTAAATTAGTTATTATACCATTGACTATTACTTTCTTCTTTGTTAAAATTGCAATAGAAAATACAGACGGTGGTTTATCAGCATATAGTTACGTAAAAAATGGTTGTTGCTCAAAGTCAAGGACTATGCTAACTTAAGTCGTAAACATTTGTGGTCACATGGACATGTGGATTTTCCTTCGGGCACTCCGGTTTCCCCCTAAACACAAGACCACACTATCGCATAACATCGTGCCAACGAGAGTGATTAATATAATGTTGTAATAACTTGTATCACAATCGTTATAAAATAAATACAGTCGAAACCCGTTTGCTCGAACTCGCTTGGCTCGATTTTCTCGTTGGCTCGAAATGGATGTAAATGACCGATTATAACCGCTTGGCTCGAATTTTCTGAGGCTCGATGTATTTTCGCCGGTCACTAGGAGTTTGAGCCAACAAGGTTTGACTGTAAGTTTAAACTATAAACATTTCAGTTTGGCTTTGAGACCAAAAACTGTTTTGATGCTAAAATCAGTCTTAAACCGGCTATATCCCACACTGGCCATCTCAGCTTTCTTCACAAACTGCGGTAATCGCTATTTTCATTCATATACAAATTGTAGCAGTAATGTCATTATGTTATGAGTTTACTGCAATTATGTATATTTGAAATATGTCTCTTGACATAAATAATATGATAGTTAATGTTTACATCGTAGGCAAATTATAAAAAAATGCATGTACACATCTGTCAGTTAAGCGCTTCATGGTTCGGGCACTGGCCTCTTTTTAGTGCAAGTTGCTGAATGAAACCATAGTACGAGCATAATAATATTAAGATTTCATCTGATAGGCTCAAATTTCTTTCTAAAGAAATATCTTTTGCCTTTTTAATATAACCATATGAACGTTTTAAATGGCGTAGAGTAAGTAACACATTTCATTTTCTGCAATGCAAGCAAGTGACCGTACGGATGAAAGCCCTTTGATAGATATTTGTTATTTTGAAATTAATTAAAGTACTTATTTATGCATTCGAAACCCGCTGGCTCGATATCCCAGGGACCGGTATTATACCTCGAGCCTCGCAAATATCGAGCCAAGCGGTAATCCTTACATATATTAAGAGATCGGTCCTCTAAATAAAATTCTATGCAGAAAGACCATCCGTGGTGGTGGGGGGGGGGGGGCTGGATGCAGATACCTGTGGTCTTGAGTCTTGAGCCATTTTTTCCTGTTAATTTGGGTCTAGTTATAACGTACCTTAAAACATTAACAGATGCTACAGATGCAAATAATAACGTGCACGACATTTTGACAGGAAGTGTTTGTGTTCGCAAAACCTGGCACAAAAAGGATATTTTGAAATTAAGCGAGTGGATGATAGTGTAATAAATAATGTTTAAAAATATTGAAAATCTCAGATTTGGTATGCGCCTTATTATAAAACATACTGTGAGAGGTTTATCAGATGAACATATTCGCTTGCCGTTTTGACATTAAGTTCTTCAACTGACAGAAGCTATCATTCTTGTACAGTCTGTAAAATTGCAATATTTTTCTCTTCATATTTTTGCTTAAACCTAAACCAGGTCAACAGTACATAAATCGAATAATTTTGTGTGCTTTTTCAGTTTCTTAAGTTTCTGAAACTGCATTTTAATGCGTAATTTGCTTTTTATGTCAAATAAATTCAGTATTCATTGTTTCATCGTGTGCCCTTGATTTCGGAAACAACTGTTTTTATGTTCTGCTTAAGGTGTTTCACATTTTGCTTAGCGCTTGATTAAGTCTATGCAAATAACGCCTTGAGTTAAACAGCAAGTTTATTTCAATTTTCATTTGAAAGTTGACATTGGTCCAAAAAATATTTAATGTCGCAGGTTTTTTTTTGCAAGTAACACTTTGGCATTAGGTGCATATGTCGGAAAAAATACAATCATTAATGTCGAACACCATGTGAAGTCAGGGGCGTTGTCATTTCTGTACTTAGTATTCAACAATGCTCCTTTTCTTCGATACCAGCATCTCAATAATTCAAAATAATCTCCTATCGCTATGACTTGGTGGAGGCAAAATGAATCAACTGATTGTACTGTTGTTGAGTTAAAGACATTTAGGTCTCAACGTTTGAATTTTATATGTTTAATATAAACAGTTTGATGTGATAATGATTTACATTATACGTAATTGTCTTTAAATAGATGATAGTGAATTGATGAAAAGGCTAATAGGTTTAATTTTGCTGTAATTGACAAATGTTGCGATATTGGTAAGGACGATTTTGAATTGCATAGTTGTATGTAACCGCTAATCGATTGGTCAAGTGTTAAACCAACAATCAGAGAGTCCTGGTTTAGGGCCGAGACTTTGGTTCGCTGCATCTTTCTATCCAACGACATCTGCTAGAAGTTGGCCGTTCCGCTACTTAAGATTCGAAGGTATCATATTTATTTATTCGGCTGCTTCTTTAATAATGTTATTGAGAGGCGAAAAAACAATTTAACCACCCCAGTGCATTTCGGTTTTTAATGGGCCGTTCCAAATCAAAGCACTACAGTAATACATGATGATTGTATATATTAATGTGTACGTTGTATTTGTTTTATCACATTGCCATTCAACTTTCGTTCAATGTGTGTTGAGCATTGGTCTTTAAACAGAATCATGGCTATTTGTTTATGCTTCGAGGCTAGTCAACGTAGTTCTGATTCGTCTACGTTGTCTTTGTGTAATCATCTCTCGATCAATGTCTGTTAAGAACAGAGCAAAACAGAATTTTAGACGTGTACCATCACATAACATAATCAAATAATAACAAACACATTTACAAATCTGAATTCAACAAGTCACATAATACAGAACCGATGTAGGTCGAATACATGTGAAACATTTGTCTTTAAACAGTACTGTGGTTAATTGCTTGGCTTCGAGGCTGGTCCACGTAATTTCGATTGTATGGCTTTGCATAATTACCTTGACACTCAAGCCTAGACTGAAGTAGGGATGGAATATGTGTTTAATGCTTTCTTTAATTGAAAATATAATGCTCTTACTGCTACCGACTGCATATATACAGTCGAACCCCGTTGGCTCGAACACACAGGGACCGGCAAAAATACCTCGAGCCACGGAAAATTCGAGCCAAGCGGGAATGCTTACATTCAGTATAAAGAAATCGGTCCTTTACATCCAGTTCGAGCCAACGAGAATTTCGAGTCAACGGGGTTCGACTGTATAATTAATCATACCTTGCATTTTTGAGGGAAAATTCTCCTGTTTAATTGCTGTGTTTTTTCACCTAAACCTATCATGTAAGTCTCTCATGCTCACATTGAAACTGACATGACATAATTTTAATGTTATAGAGAGCTTTACTCAAATAAATCTTATGCTAATGATATAAGACCACAAAAGCGATCGCACATGCAAATAGCGTACATAACTGTCGGAAATTGCAAATGATAGTTGCGGATTTATACGTTCTCTTGGCCATAAATTTCGTGTAATAAAATACATTTGCGAAATCGGTTAATGTTGACTGAAAATGAAATAATCTGGCTTCATGAGACAAGAGCACCGCGTATCGAACGACAATGCTCGACTTTTCTTTTTTTTCAAATCAAAATCATGGAACTTGTTAAACACGTGCGAATAATCTTGCAACGTTTGTACCAAGTTCTGAAAGACTCTGGCAATACGGTTTTATTTGAATACATTGAATGAATATTAAATACTACGACAACGTCGAAACTCAAACTGTGACAATCCTTCGACCCTTTCTTCTTTTTAAAAACAGACGAGGTAATAGTCTGATCAGGGCCGGTATTCAATACTGTTCTTAATTGGATCTAAAAACGATATAGCAAAGCGGATTGTTTACTGACGAGGTGATAGTCTAATCATGGCTGCTATTCAAAACTGATCTTAATTGGATCTAAGAACGATATAGCAAAGCGGATTGTTTACAGACGAGCTAAGAGTCTGATCAGGGAATGTGTTCAACACTATTTTTAATTGGATCTAAGAACGATATAGCTAATCGGATATTTCGATATCAATAACGAACCTATACAGTGAATGTCGTCAATAATGTATGAGCAAAATATTGACTTAAGTTGAATATTGAATACCATCCAGGAAGTTGATTGTCTGGTAATACTTCTGCAAAGTTTCATGAACATTTGTATACACACACCATTAAATTAGTTATTATACCATTGACTATTACTTACTTCTTTGTTAAAATTGCAATAGAAAATACAGACGGTGGTTTATCAGCATATAGTTACGTAAAAAATGGTTGTTGCTCAAAGTCAAGGACTATGATAACTTAAGTCGTAAACATTTGTGGTCACATGGACATGTGGATTTTCCATCGGGCACTCCGGTTTCCCCCTAAACACAAGACCACACTATCGCATAACATCGTGCCAACGAGAGTGATTAATATAATGTTGTAATAACTTGTATCACAATCGTTATAAAATAAATACAGTCGAAACCCGTTGGCTCGAACTCGCTTGGCTCGATTTTCTCGTTGGCTCGAAATGAATGTAAATGACCGATTATACTAGTAACCGCTTGGCTCGAATTTTCTGAGGCTCGATGTATTTTCGCCGGTCACTAGGAGTTCGAGCCAACGAGGTTTGACTATAAGTTTAAACTATAAACATTTCAGTTTGGCTTTGAGACCAAAAACTGTTTTGATGCTAAAATCAGTCTTAAACCGGCTATATCCCACACTGGCCATCTCAGCTTTCTTCATAAACTGCGGTAATCGCTATTTTCATTCATATACAAATTGTAGCAGTAATGTCATTATGTTATGAGTTTACTGCAATTATGTATATTTGAAATATGTCTCTTGACATAAATAATATGATAGTTAATGTTTACATCGTAGGCAAATTATAAAAAAAATGCATGTACACATCTGTCAGTTAAGCGCTTCATGGTTCGGGCACTGGCCTCTTTTTAGTGCAAGTTGCTGAATGAAACCATAGTACGAGCATAATAATATTAAGATTTCATCTGATAGGCTCAAATTTCTTTCTAAAGAAATATCTTTTGCCGTTTTAATATAACCATATGAACGTTTTAAATGACGTAGAGAAAGTAACACATTTCATTTTCTGCAATGCAAGCAAGTGACCGCACGGATGAAAGCCCTTTAATAGATATTTGTTATTTTGAAATTAATTAAAGTACTTATTTATGCAGTCGAAACCCGCTGGCTCGATATCCCAGGGACCGGTATAATACCTTGAGCCTCGCAAATATCTAGCCAAGCGGTAATCCTTACATATATTAAGAGATCGGTCCTTTAAATAAAATTCGAAACAACGAAGAAATCGAGCCAAACGATATCGAGCCAACGGGCTTCGACCGTATCAGCACACTCTTTGATTCAAGATGACTCTTGTCTGATATAAAGACCATTTAGTGTTCGAAATTATGTTTTGTCCAAGGAAATGGCAGTTGTTTTTCAATTCTGCCGTACATTTATTTTGGTAATTCAGCAGTCAGTAGTTATTGATTTTTCAGGCTGAGGTCTTCAGACAAAATGGTATCCTAAACACTATGCTGGTTAAAAGATGCACTCTTACACCGAAATCAGATTTACCACAATACATTTTTATACAATTGTTTTAATATACCAAAAAGGATGAATACATGTCGAAAACAATGATTCTTATGAAGGATACCGAGCTAAATTTGAAAGAAAGGTGCAGAAAGCACGATATTTCTAGACCATAGTAGATCACAGTAACTCTTTTAGCACTCACTATATCATTTATTATTAATCAACTATTACGTATTTGGCGAGATACAGAGACAATTGCGGTACCATTACCAGACAATTGAAGACAATAGATGCCAGAACTCGGCCAATATCAACAAAACTCGTCTAATATGAGTTTTCTCCGTTTTGATTGGCTAAAAAACTCGCCTTATATATGATTTGAGAAATGGGCCATTTTCATTGGCTGTCGAAACTCGCCTAATATGAGAAATATGCCGGAAATTATTTTTAAAGGTAGCCATTTTGTTTTTCGTTTTCCGACTGTTTTGAAAAGTTTGTGCTTCTTATAAACCTATTTGGAATACTTGAACCTATTGAATGATTGAACCACCTTGTACGGTTTTATACTACAGTTGTATTTAACCCGTTTGTGGATTTTACGACTATTACGATTTTGTACACCGACAAAATGGACGACGAAGGTGAAACATTTGACGTTTTGGCAAATGATTTACGAA
Source organism: Mya arenaria (assembly GCF_026914265.1). Classification (NCBI taxonomy): domain Eukaryota; kingdom Metazoa; phylum Mollusca; class Bivalvia; order Myida; family Myidae; genus Mya; species Mya arenaria. The sequence continues at coordinate 61,716,846 of NC_069134.1, read as the reverse complement.
TTTAAGACGAAAAGACATGCTTCCTTACAATGTACAGTGCTTTATTCATAAGTATGTGCAATGTCACTCTAAGGATGCATGTCAAAATCAGCAGTGTCAAGTCTAGAAAAGCAGACACCATGAATGAATAAGGGATAAATACGGCTTCACTGTGAACTTAAAGGTAAGTTATAAGAATGTTTTTAACCAAAATGGTAATAGTTAATTAATAAAATACTTATTAATAAGGTGATTTCATATTGGCCCAGTTATTTGTCCTCGGTCAGCTGTATTTGCCTTCGCCCTTTCGGGCTCAAGCAAATATAGCTAACCTCGGACAAATAACTAGGCCAATATGAAATCACCTAATTAATAACATTATAATATTTTTGCGTTTCCAGCTGTTAAATACACGGCTTCAATCTTGTTATCAGTAATTAATATATTTCCGTAAATGCATTATTTAGTAAGTAGTTAAGGGTTTATCACTCAAAATTAATGCTTGTTATACATGTGTATGTATTGATTTCGAAAAAGGGTGTCCCTTTAAGCGTTATCTGTATGTACTGTATGTAATGATCTAACATGCGTCGCATTTATTATTACGAAGTTTGAAGGGGGTATATTAGAGTCACCCTGTGGTCGGTCGGTCGGTTTGTCGGTCCGTTGCAATTTACCTTGTCCGGAGCATAACTTAAAAACTACTGGATGGAATTGGATTAAACTTCATACAATGGTAGAGCATAATGAGAGGAAGTGCAGTGTACAATAACCATAACTCTATTCTTGCTTATTACTAAGTTATCGCCCTTTGTTACTTTTTTGTCCGGAGTATAACTTGAAAATTACTGGATGGAATTCATTGGAACTTCATACAATGGTAAAGCACAATGAGAGGAAGTGCAGTGTTCAAGAACCATAACTCTACTTTAGCCAATTACTGAGTTATTGTCCTTTATTTGTTTTTTTGTTGTCAAATGTTTTTCCAGACATTAACTTGCAAACTACTAGATGGAATTTATTGAAACTTCATATAATGGTAAAGCACAATGAGAGGAAGTGCAGTGCACAAGAACAATAACTATATTTTAGCTAATTACAGTGTTATGGCCTTTAATACTTTTTCTTGTCCCGAGCATAACTTGAAAACTATTGGATGGAATTTAATAAAGCCTCATACAGTGATTGATCATCATGAGAGAAAGTGCAGTGTTCAGGAACCGCAATTCTATTTCAGCTAATTACAGAGCTACTGCCCTTTGTTACTTTTTCTTGTCCGGAGCATAGCTTGAAAACTATTTGATAGAATTTCATAAAAAATATTATACTATTATCTTGCCGAAGGGCTATTAAAAAAAGTACTCGTAAGGAACTACATTTTTATAGTTATCACGCAATTACCTTGTATTTCACACGAATAAACGGTAATGGCTTCCATAACTTTCAATGCGGTGAAATTGCGTTTAAATCAATGTCGATAAAACAATAAAATGATAGACATGCCTCGCCTTGTGGTTATAATTAGAATCAGAATATAATATTTCTTACTTCAAACGTCACCAAAAAAGTTTTTACGCCGAATTCAAAAAATAATGCTGCACTCTTCGAACTATTTCAAGAACGATTTGACTATCTACGCATTTCAAATCACTACGCGCATATCTATGACAACCACACTACTTCGTAAATAAAGTCAAACGTTTTTTTACCTAAATTGACAACATGTACTATTTACCAAATTTGTTACATTCTGGAACACTTGCCTTTCATGAACATTCAACTCAAAAATAGCATTTATGAAACAGTTTGTAGCTTTTATATCTTGATTAACCGTCTCCATTAAGCGACTCTATCTTTATTGAGCGACAATTCGAGAAAGTTTTCATTCATATTATATGCTGCTGTTATAATAAAACGCACCTTGTCCAAAATTAGAACCATTATCAACTTGCTTGTCATTTTTGTCAGGTACGGCATTAAACCAACATATCATTTCCTGAAATTCAACTTACAAAACTTGAATGACAACTGTAAACAAGACCGAGCAGTCGCCTCAACAGGGGTTATGTTTTCTAAGAAATTACCGTGACCAGATGTAACAGCCTAGGGACTATAACTATCGTCTGGCGTTTGATAATAACACAATGCATTGCGGCATGATATTAATAATTTTCATATCCGAATGTCAAGAAACTAAAGCTAGAGTTACCTTTAGGGCAAAAGAGGCACTCGGAGGTGGATAAACTGTGCAAACATCAACAAGGCTAGCGACCTGAAGAGAAAAGTTTAAATATTTACGAAACGTTTTAACGAAACCACAGATACAATCTTAATTCAATTTTAAGGATTGATTGCATATTTTCTTGCTGAATATTTTCATGCTGAATGAACGCAGTAGGGCACGCGAGCAAATTCCATATAACCTGTCAAACGTATAATTTAAACTATTTCGAAAGTATGCGTACAAATCAATACCAAATTTTGATTTCCAGAATACCGCTTAACATCCTGTTGAGTCCCACGTACACAATAGTGCCCCCACAGCCTTTAAATACTGCGTACCAAAGGGAGATTCATCATCACTAAGACCCAATACAATACAGCCGATTCCAAGTTAGGTTAACCCTTCCAAGATAGTTATCTTAATTCGGTGGCGAATCGAGGATTTCATAACTGAGGGGGAAGTGTGTGTGTGTGGGGGGGGGGGGGGGGTATCAACCGTAAAAATCTTATGTATTATATATATTGATATTTCAGCGCTTTAATGTAAGGTATCAATAAAAGATTAAAATAAACGTCAATTGCTGGCCAACTTGGGCATCTTCGGCTCTCACTGAAACCGCCACTGTAATTGTTATTGTGTTGTCCTGACCGTTTCAAGCTGCTTACTCCAAATATGTTAGGATAAATGTATTTCGATGAGAGTGTGGTATCTTTGTAATGTTTTGTATGTGGTTACTCTTAACTTGTGTCTGTTCGTCTTGACCTTGTGCCCTGAAACACGGTCAGTAAATTATTGAGCTTCTAGCCCCAATTTCTCAAAACATCTTGAGCAGATTAAGTAGATTATTTCACTTAGCCAAAATTCAAACTTAAATTTGATTTCAATAAATGAAAACTTGTTTATTACAATTATCATAAACATAATCCCTATTTAAACTCTAAAATCTCCGAAAAGATAATATTACACAAAGCTAAGGGAAACAAAAATAGTGAGCTCAGCTTCACTTTGTTAAAAGGGACTTAATCTGTAAGAGAAACTGAAGCCAGGGTTTGTCACTGTAGTTTCATTGAGTAAATGGATATTTGTATTGTTTGTGACTAATTTGCTTGTCCGTTTGCGGTTTTATTTATTTGCCTGGAAACAGATTCGCAGTGTGTTTAGCTAATTTGCTTCTGAGACAGCTGTTTCCTCTTTGTATGTGTTGTGTGCGTCATGACAAGGATTTCTTTTCCATACTGTTATCGCCACGTTCTTCATCTACATCGTAGTTTGTGTTTTTATCTTCTGGTTGTTCTATATCATTCAAAATGCTGTTGAAACTCGCTATGTCGAAGTAATTGGAG